>NW_027454726.1:0-63321 GCF_040206685.1 Ascaphus truei
GAGAAGGGATAGGGAGAGAGAAGGGAGAGAGAAGACAGAGGGATAGAGAAGGGAGAGTGAGAAAAGGGGAGAGAGAAGGGAGAGAGAAAGAAAAGGAGAGAGAAGGGAAAGGGAGAGAGAAGGAAAAGGGAGAGAGAAGGAAAGGGAGAGAGAATGGAGAGACAAGGGAGAGGGAGAGACAAGAAAGGGAGAGAGAAGGGATAGGGAGAGAGAAGGGAGAGGAGAGAGAAGGGCTGACAAGGAGGAGAGGAGGAGAGAGAAGGGAGAGGAGAGAGAAGGAAAGGGAGGGGGAAAGGAGAGGGAGAGAGAAGGAAGATGGAGAGAGAAGGAAGAGGGAGAGATAAGGTAGAGGGAGAGATAAGGAAGAGGGAGAGAGAAGGAAGAGGGAGAGAGAAGGAAGAGGGAGAGAGAAGGAAGAGGGAGAGAGAAGGAAGAGGGAGAGAGAAGGAAGAGGGAGAGAGAAGGAAGAGGGAGAGAGAAGGAAGAGGGAGAGAGAAGGAAGAGGGAGAGAGAATGGAGAGACAAGGGGAGAGGAGCCGAGCGAAAGGATACGGAGAGAGAGAAGGTAGATGTAGAGAGAAGGGGAGATGGATAAGAAGGAGGAGAGAGAGAGAGAGAGAGACGAGAGAGAGAGAGAGAGAGAGAGGGAGAGAGGGGGAGAGGGGGAGAGGGGGAGAGGGGAGAGGGGAGAGGGGGAGAGGGGAGGAGAGGGGAGAGAGGGGAGAGAGAAGGGAGAGAGAAGGGAGAGAGAAGGGAGAGAGAAGGGAGAGAGAAGGGAGAGAGAAGGGCGAGAGAAGGGCGAGAGAAGGGCGAGAGAGAGAGAGGGCGAGAGGAGAGAGAAGGGCGAGAGAGAGAGAAGGGCGAGAGAGAGAGAAGGGCGAGAGAGAGAGAAGGGCGAGAGAGAGAGAAGGGCGAGAGAGAGAGAAGGGCGAGAGAGAGAGAAGGGCGAGAGAGAGAGAAGGGCGAGAGAGAGAGAAGGGCGAGAGAGAGAGAAGGGCGAGAGAAGGGCGAGAGAGAGAGAAGGGCGAGAGAAGGGCGAGAGAGAGAGGGGAGAGAGAAGGGCGAGAGAGAGAGGAGAGAGAGAAGGGCGAGAGAGAGAGGAGAGAGAGAAGGGCGAGAGAGAGAGAGGAGAGAGAGAAGGGCGAGAGAGAGAGAGGAGAGAGAGAAGGGCGAGAGAGAGAGAGGAGAGAGAGAAGGGCAAGAAAGAGAGGAGTGAGAGAAGGGCGAGAGAGAGAGAGGAGAGAGAAGGGCGAGAGAGAGAGAGGAGAGAGAAGGGCGAGAGAGAGAGAGGAGAGAGAAGGGCGAGAGAGAGAGAGGAGAGAGAAGGGCGAGAGAGAGAGAGGAGAGAGAAGGGCGAGAGAGAGAGAGGAGAGAGAAGGGCGAGAGAGAGAGAGGAGAGAGAAGGGCGAGAGAGAGAGAGGAGAGAGAGAAGGGCGAGAGAGAGAGAGGAGAGAGAGAAGGGCGAGAGAGAGAGAGGAGAGAGAGAAGGGCGAGAGTGAGAGAGGAGAGAGAAGGGCGAGAGAGAGAGAGTAGGGCGAGAGAGAGAGAGGAGAGAGAAGGGCGAGAGAGAGAGAGGAGAGAGAGAAGGGCGAGAGAGAGAGGAGAGAGAGAAGGGCGAGAGAGAGAGAGAGAGAGAAGGGCGAGAGAGAGAGAGGAGAGAGAAGGGCGAGAGAGAGAGAGGAGAGAGAAGGGCGAGAGAGAGAGAGGAGAGAGAAGGGCGAGAGAGAGAGAGGAGAGAGAAGGGCGAGAGAGAGAGAGGAGAGAGAAGGGCGAGAGAGAGAGAGGAGAGAGAAGGGCGAGAGAGAGAGAGAGAGGAGAGAGAAGGCGAGAGAGAGAGAGAGAGGAGAGAGAAGGGCGAGAGAGAGAGAGAGAGGAGAGAGAAGGGCGAGAGAGAGAGAGAGAGGAGAGAGAAGGGCGAGAGAGAGAGGAGAGAGAAGGGCGAGAGAGAGAGAGAGAGAGGAGAGAGAAGGGCGAGAGAGAGAGAGAGAGGAGAGAGAAGGGCGAGAGAGAGAGAGAGAGGAGAGAGAAGGGCGAGAGAGAGAGAGAGAGGAGAGAGAAGGGCGAGAGAGAGAGAGAGAGGAGAGAGAAGGCGAGAGAGAGAGAGAGAGAGAGAGGAGAGAGAAGGGCGAGAGAGAGAGAGGAGAGAGAAGGGCGAGAGAGAGAGAGGAGAGAGAAGGGCGAGAGAGAGAGAGGAGAGAGAAGGGCGAGAGAGAGAGAGGAGAGAGAAGGGCGAGAGAGAGAGAGGAGAGAGAAGGGCGAGAGAGAGAGAGGAGAGAGAAGGGCGAGAGAGAGAGAGGAGAGAGAAGGGCGAGAGAGAGAGAGGAGAGAGAAGGGCGAGAGAGAGAGAGGAGAGAGAAGGGCGAGAGAGAGAGAGGAGAGAGAAGGGCGAGAGAGAGAGAGGAGAGAGAAGGGCGAGAGAGAGAGAGGAGAGAGAAGGGCGAGAGAGAGGAGAGAGAAGGGCGAGAGAGAGAGAGAGAGGAGAGAGAAGGGCGAGAGAGAGAGAGAGGAGAGAGAAGGGCGAGAGAGAGAGAGAGAGAGAGAGAGAGAGGAGAGAGAAGGGCGAGAGAGAGAGAGAGAGGAGAGAGAAGGGCGAGAGAGAGAGGAGAGAGAAGGGCGAGAGAGAGAGAGAGAGGAGAGAGAAGGGCGAGAGAGAGAGAGGAGAGAGAAGGGCGAGAGAGAGAGAGGAGAGAGAAGGGCGAGAGAGAGAGAGGAGAGAGAAGGGCGAGAGAGAGAGAGGAGAGAGAAGGGCGAGAGAGAGAGAGGAGAGAGAAGGGCGAGAGAGAGAGAGGAGAGAGAAGGGCGAGAGAGAGAGAGGAGAGAGAAGGGCGAGAGAGAGAGAGGAGAGAGAAGGGCGAGAGAGAGAGAGGAGAGAGAAGGGCGAGAGAGAGAGAGGAGAGAGAAGCGCGAGAGAGAGAGAGGAGAGAGAAGGGCGAGAGAGAGAGAGGAGAGACAAGGGCGAGAGAGAGAGAGAGGAGAGAGAAGGGCGAGAGGAGAGAGAAGGGAGAGGGAGAGAGGAGAGAGAAGGGAGAGGGAGAGAGGAGAGAGAAGGGAGAGGTTGAGAATGGAAAGAGAGAGAAGGGAAAGGGAGAGAGAGAAGGGAGGTCAGGTGTTCAGGATATCCAAGCTTCAACACAGATGCTTTAATCAGTCCCTGCTTCAGCACAGGTGGCTCAATCAGGGTCTCTGTCTTCAAACAAGCCTCTGTTTGAGCCACTTGTGCTGAAGCTGGAAAATCCTGAAATTCAGACATGTTTCGTGGCTTAAGGACTTGAGTTGAGCAGCCATGTGTTCAAATTCTATTATACTTTTTATTTACATTTGCATCTAGAGTACTCTTTAGAAGCGGTTTGTCTCACTTCAGAGTGGCTAGGATAGGCCGCAAAAGCCATTGAGATTTACAGGGAAAAAAAGAGGCATAACAAACTAAGGCTGCCATCTCTTTATATCACAAGGTTACTCAGCAAACTTAACAGAAAAAACACAGAGAATACACAGAACTATGCAAAGAGCCTCCCACAAACAGGGCTGGTTGATGATAAACCAATGAATACCATATTTCAAACCAAAGAAAAATTAACATGTACAGTATTTAAAGTACGTGAATGTGACCGCAATCACCGTTATGAATAGGTATATAGGATCAAACGACAGGTGCTCAAGGGGTATAGATATAATGTTTATCAGAGTTGATCAAAAAAGATTTGATCAGAAGAGTTCCCCTTATATACAGCACTCTATTGTCATTCGTATGGTAAAGGTAGACAACAATTGGTCTTGCAGTATATTACTGCAGATCTGTCAGGTTGGCCAGAATCACTGCGGATATCAGAAAATAATAAAATTTTATTAATTCTACATAGATAATTAAAAACACATATACATGATTAAAAATCCCTTTTTGTGGCTGATATGTAAATAGGATGAGGATTATTTGGATCTATTGCCATATATCATCATATCATGACTCTCAGAGTAATAACAGCAGGTCTGTAATTGATTTGTACAGCACCGACATTGTTTATTGCACTAAATCACGACGGCACGCCGAGATCTACCCCAGCTGCCGCCAGTAACAACCGCGCGCCGCCGCGTTTCCCCCACGCACCCCCCCTCCACTTCGCGCGCAATTTACCTCCCTTCCCGACACCGTACCCGGCTCCTGCTCTGCCTCTCTGCTTCCCCGCACCCCCGCTTACCTTCATTTGATCTCCAGGGGTGTCGGGGAAGCCTGGGGAAGACGGGGAAGACGGGGAAGACGGGCGCGCATGTTACTGTGACGTCACAGTGCGCCGCCACGCGCCGCGGCTACCCGCTTCCCAGCCGCATGGAGCCGGCGGCTTTTGCTTCAATAAGCAATGTCGCTACTGTATGTGGCTAGCTAGCAAACAAATTGGTCTTGCAGTATATTACTGCAGATCTGTCAGGTTGGCCAGAATCACTGCGGATATCAGAAAATAATAAAATGTTATTAATTCTACATAGATAATTAAAAACACATATACATGATTAAAAATCCCTTTTTGTGGCTGATATGTAAATAGGATGAGGATTATTTGGATCTATTGCCATATATCATCATATCATGACTCTCAGAGTAATAACAGCAGGTCTGTAATTGATTTGTATGTGGCTAGCTAGCAAACAAATTGGTCTTGCAGTATATTACTGCAGATCTGTCAGGTTGGCCAGAATCACTGCGGATATCAGAAAATAATAAAATTTTATTAATTCTACATAGATAATTAAAAACACATATACATTATTAAAAATCCCTTTTTGTGGCTGATATGTAAATAGGATGAGGATTATTTGAATCTATTGCCATATATCATCATATCATGACTCTCAGAGTAATAACAGCAGGTCTGTAATTGATTTGCATGTGGCTAGCTAGCAAACAAATTGGTCTTGCAGTATATTACTGCAGATCTGTCAGGTTGGCCAGAATCACTGCGGATATCAGAAAATAATAACATTTTATTAATTCTACATAGATAATTAAAAACACATATACATTATTAAAAATCCCTTTTTGTGGCTGATATGTAAATAGGATGAGGATTATTTGGATCTCTTGCCATATATCATCATATCATGACTCTCAGAGTAATAACAGCAGGTCTGTAATTGATTTGTATGTGGCTAGCTAGCAAACAAATGTTGGCAAAAATCACAGTTTGAGATCATATCATAACTCACAGAGTAATAACAGCAGGTCTGTAAATGTTTTGTATGTTATTAACTCGCAGATAGATACTTGCAAAATTCACCATTCAAACCACAATCACTGTCTAACATATATACTGGTATTGCTGCTCTGAATAGATAATTTACAGGGCAACTCTTCTGATCAAATCTTTTTTGATCAACTGATAAACATTTACAGTATTTACAATCTTTATCAGAACTCTTATAGAGACAATAAAAAGTGGATATATATACACACACACACACACACACACACACACACACACACACACACACATTACAGTATGTGGGTGTGTATGTGTGTATATTATCTCTAGGGGTAGTTGCTCTGGGCTATTTCATACACAAGAGCCCCACAAACAGGGGTGGTTGAGCCTTTCAGGTACAGACACATCTCAAATAAACACTGATACCTTATGAATATTTCTCTATTAAACAGAAAGTAATCAGCAGCTTTGTGCTTTTTCAGTAACAGACCCTCTTTAATCACAGAAGATTCCCAGAGATAAAAAAATAAAGCAACTTACTGTATTTGAGACACACACCACTCGGTTAAACACTTTGAATTAAAGCCCAGGCCCATCTGACATCACATGATCAGTGACCAATTAGAGAATTTGTAGCAGACAAAAAAACTACAGTGCCCATGAAGCTTTGCTGCAAACTCATCCTGGAGTTCAAGAGTTTACAATGATTGATGTCTTACAACTGGGAGTGAGACAAATTGTAACAAAAACTAAATGTATCTATTCTGCTTATTGTAATGTCAGTGTGTGTGTCTGAGGTCCAGGGATATGTCATTTAATTGTGTGTGTGTGTGTGTGTGTGTGTATGTGTGTGTGTCATCTTAAATCAATCTATTCTTAACAAATAAAAATATTTTACATGTACTAATTCTCTAATTTCTTTTAATTCACTATGAATTGACTGAATTATTTTAGTATTTTTCTCTCCGCTCTTAATTATTGCTTAATTATATATTTTTTCATGTTTGTGGTTCTGAATCCACACATTAGGAAGTATAGACAGTTGCTTTCTTTCTTTCTTGCTCTCTTGCACTCTTGCACTCTTGCACTCTTGCACTCTTGTGGAGAGGGAGTGGCTCAGTGAGTAAAAGACACTGAGTGGCACTGAGAGTTTGAAGCCTGGGGCCTGGTTCAATTCCTGGTGTCAGATCCTTGTGACCTTGGGCAAGTCACTTTATCTCCCTGTGCCTCAGGCACCAAAAACATAGATTGTAAGCTCCATGGGGCAGGGACCTATATTATATTATTATAAATTATATTATTATATTATTGAGCATTTCCCATTTTAAATGCAAAATTACTAACTAATATGTTTTTCTCCTTGTGCTATGAAATGCCTTATTTGAATCCAAAACTCATTGTATGAGGATAGACGCCATTGATTTTTCTTTCATTATTGCACATATGAATGTACAGCTGCAGCAGCAGCGGCCTTTATTCGAACACTTCACGCTGTGTATACTTCAGAATACCCATGTAGTGGCACGTGATCTCTTCCAACCTTCCCGCCTTATCAGCCACTATCACTGCTTACTGAATAGCAGTAGGCATTAAGTGCTTGATAAGTGGCTTATGAACGCTTACTGCATAGGCGTGTGTGTGTGTCTGTGTCTATCTGAGGTACTGAGATACAGTAGGTCATTTAATTGTGTGTGTGTGCATGTACAAACTAAAAAAAAGTAACAGTGTTATTATAGCAATTACCAGTGTTACAAATATAGAAGTGCAAATAGCTAAAATGTAAGGAATCTACCGTTTTTTTTAAAAAAGGGGGGGACTATTCCATTGTGCATTTCACTTAATGTGACTTATTACCTTGCAATTAGATTTCTAGATATCTCTTGTATTTTCTAGGGTTACTCTTTGGGAGTATGTGTGAGAGCAAGAGACGGGTTGAGTGAAAGAAATAGAGTGGGAGTCAGGGTGAAAAAATGGAGAGAAGGGAAAGTGAGAGAGAAGGGAATGTGAGATAGAAGGGAAAATGAGAGAGAAGGGAGAGGGAGAGAGAAGGGAGAGGGAGAGAGAGCAGAGGTAAAGAGTGGTGTTTAAAGCGGGGGCAGTTTTAGTCGGGGAAGTAAGGCAAGGGTCATATCGAGAGAGATAAAGGGGGAGTGAGTGATAAAGGGAGAGAGAAAGGGGGAGAGAATGAGCTCTTAAAACAGGACTGCTTTAATGTTTTTAAAGCCTAAGAAATCAGATCAACATACACTGAAAATGAAGGATTTTTTAAAACCGATCGAATTGGCAGAACCAGACTGAAACAGCTTCGTACAAAGCCTTTTTAGATACAGATTGGACATGCGAGAAGGGCTTGCAGCATAGCAAACCATGCCAATTCGCATCTACTGTAGAGTGCTCTTTCGAAGTGATTTGTCTCACTTCAGAGTTTCTAGACTAGGCCGCAAAATCCTTTACGGTGTACAGGAAAAAAGAGACATAAAATACCAAGTCTATTTCAAAACAATGAATGCAACTTAAAGACTCAACATATCTGGCTGATGAATGCAAGGGTTAAACCTGGGAATACTATATTTTCAGTGTGACATGACCCTATTAAGATGCATTTCTCAAGGTTTACAAGTTACTGTATGGTTATTTTGCTGTTTAAAGTTTTTCTACCTTTTTTTGTTTAATTTCTTGAAATTACCTATGTACTGGTAGGAAGATAAATGTTTGAACAGGGGTTCTCAACTCCAGTACTCAAGCCTGTCCAACAGGTCAGGTTTTCAGGATATCCCACCTTAAGCACATGTGGTTCCATCAGGGGCTCAGTTTTCAACCAAGCCTCTGATTGAGCCAAGATATATGACACATATTACTAATGCAGGAATAAGTCATCAGAAATAGGCCCCTTGTTCAAAACAATATAACCATTTTCTCCTGGGATGTTGGAAGCATTAATATGCCTGATGACGCCATATGCTGGGCACAATGACCGAGATAGCAGCTGAGAGAAAGAGCAGAGAATGTAATAGTGTTTAAAAATGTTTCCCAATAGCTCAGATATAGCGATCAGTGAAAGAACAGTGTCCCATCAGCCGTGGCTGGACTGGATGTCTTGCTCACAAGTGCTATGTAATGTGGAAAAATGTTGCACACCAAAAATCAAAATAAATCTGAGATACTAATACCAGTGGGAGTCCGAGTGAAAAAATGGAGAGAAGGGAGAGTGAGAGAGAAGGGAGCGAGAAGGGAGTGGGAGAGGGAGAAGAGGTAGAGAGAGGTGATTAAAGATTGATTAGTTTGAGTCAGGGGAAGTGAGGCAAGGGTCATATAGAAGGAGATAAAGGGGGAGTGAGTGATAAAGGGAGAGAGAAAAGTTGAGAGATAAAGGGGGAGAGAATGAGCACTAAAAACAGGACTGCTATAACGTCTTGAAAGCCTAAGAAATCAGATCAACATACATAGACCTGAAAATGGAGGATTTTTTAAACCGATCGAATTGGCAGAACCAGACTGAAACAGCTTCTTATCAGCCGTCTACCACTGAGATGTATATTCTTTCAGTGGTAGAGAATGTATCATACCCTCCATTAGCAGTGTCTGATTACAATGGCTGCAGTGAAAGAAGTTAGGGTTAGGGTATCCTGAAAACCTGGCCTGTTTGCGGCTCTCGAGGACTGGAACTGTGCAGGCCTGGCTTACAGCATAGCAAAGTAGGCCAATTCACATAAAGAGAGCTATTTAGAAGTGGTTTGCCTCACTTCAGAGTTACTAGAATAGGCCACAAAATCCTTTGCGGTGTACAGGAAAAAAGAGGCATAACATACCAAGGCTGCCATCTTTTAATATTACAAGGTTACTAGATGCTCTGCAGAATTTTATAAATGCAGTAATTAATTGAAGCCAACTAAAGTGTCACTAATTTTAAATATCTTGGCATTTGGTTTCACTCCCATTTAAAATTTGAGTTGCATATTGATAATCTGACATCCAAAATCATTGCCAAACTGGGTGTACTTTATAGGAACAAATCCTCCCTAGGCCAAGGTGCATGATGGGTTAACTTTTGTATCTTACAGACATGCTTAAATGTAGTTAGTACTGCATTGCTGTGAACAGGACACATAGTGGAAAGTTACCTTAATTAAGAGAAACTCTCCAGAGTTGTATGGGAGTCTCCTGGGCCCTCCCCTAGGTCATGCTTATAGTGCCAGCAACGCGACTGGCGAAGTGACGGGTGACGTCACCTGCGAAAGTTATAATTTAACTTTCGGGGATGTCGCTGGCGACATGGGCATTGATTGGTTCAGAGGCTGTCACATGTGGCGACAGCCTCTGAAAAATCTGATTTCCCCAGCTCCAAATTTTGAGTCGCCAGCGTTACTCCCGTCGCATCGCACTTACTATAAGCGCTGCCTAACTGGGATGTATACTGAATGCCTGGATGTGTTCTCTGACACATTTGTACAGCAGAGAAATGTGCCAGACTCTCAACTGTGGCAAAGCTGATAGTATACTCAGGACTGCGTGCAGTAAAAATTGATCACATAATAGCAACTATTGGGAGTCCCCTGGTTGTTGATGACATCATGAGCGCTATCCTGAGTGTCATAGAATGCTGAAATATATCCAAAGCTATGTATCCAATAAATTGAGCAGAAAGAGATAGGGGAAACTGTCCAAGCATTGCTGGAGTCAGAGGTAATATGGACCGCAGCCAGTTTGTTCAACTATCTGGGCTGTGGAAATACCAGATGGGTAGTGTAGGGTGGCTGTGCACTGTAGAACCCTAAACACAGTAGTGCCACTGTTGGTCGCTGTCATCGCTGACGTAGTTACTTTGGTGGAACATATGCTGTGAAGTATGTATATACAATTATACCAAGGTACAAAAATAGGAGAATGAGAAAAGGAACATAGAGTAGTACGTCTTTGGCTAAGAGAAGAAGAAACCACTTGATTGTCTCTCTCTCTCTCTCTCTCTTTTTATATATATATAAAAATATAAAAAAGTGTAAAATGGGGGGGTTTGCGAGGTGTGAAATAGGCCTTGCAACACTACCATTTGAGTAAAAGTTGTGCCCTAAAAAAAATGTCATGGTAGGTGTGCTATGGGGTAGGGAGGGGGGCCTGATCCTTGCATTTGTCCTGGGCCCCAAGATTTCTGCTGGCGGCCCTACTGACAAGGGATTCCTCAAATTGGGCCCAGCAGAAGCTACTTCCCAAGCAAGCAATTGCCTTTTTATATTATTTGTTCTGCTTTTTACTATTATCAGTATATATATGTAACATCGCCAAAAGAAGGGTCGTGCGGTCACTGCTGTATTTCATCTCCTGTCTGCACCGCTGATAAGAGGCATAGAGGAATTTGTGAGGGCGGACCCTCGCTCTCGCAGAGGGGAGGGGTTTGATGTCTGTCTGTCTGTGTGTGTGTGTGTGTGAGAGGGAGAGAGAGAGTGTGTGTGTAAGAGGGAGAGTGTGTGTGTGTGTGTGTGTGTGTGTGTGTGTGTGTGTGTGTGTGTGTGTGTGTGTGTGTGTGTGTGTGTGTGTGTGTGTGTGTGTGTGTCACCCACCCTGTTTCCCTCTGTCTCACTTTCTGTCGCCCTCTGTCTCACTTTCTGTCACCCTCTGTCTCACTTTCTGTCACCCTCTGTTTCCCCCTGTCACCCTCTGTCTCACCCTGTCACCCTCTGTCTCACCCTGTCACCCTGTGTCACACCATGTCACCCATTTTCTCCCTGTCAACCTCTGTATCTCTCGGTATCACCCTGTCATTCTCTGTCTCACCCTGTCACCCTCTGCCTCACCCTGTCACCCTCTGCCTCACCCTATCTCACACACTCTCTGTGTCTCACACACTCTCTGTGTCTCACACACTCTCTGTGTCTCACACACTCTCTGTGTCACACACACACGCACACTCTCTCTGTGTCACACACACACTCTTAACAAGGACTAATTGTAGTATAATGTAATACAATAAATAAACATGTCAAAAACGAATGTTGTTCTTACTAGGAATTTATTCAATTTTTTTTAAAGCGGGCCTGGGGCGGGGCTAGGTGATGAGTAGATTTTTTTGTTCAGCGAGTAGATTTTTGGGTGATTTGTCAACCACAATATATATATATATATATATGTAAGGGGGCCACTCCCGGCTTCCCTGATGTTCCTTTGCCTCTTGCCTTACCCCTGTGGCAGTGGGGGAAGGGGATGGCGACTTTTCCCAGTTGGCGCTGCTATCTGTGCCGGCGCCGTCGGGGGCCCTGATGCTCGAGCATGCGCAGATAGCCACAGCGGCCATGTTGTGTTTGGTGCGAGGTTCGCGCAATACGCAGAGGTTGGCAAGGGTAGTGGTGGCCATTACAAGTGTACAGGAGATCTGGTAGGTTGCGCAGGTGCAGTTATGTGTAGCGGTGGCCACTACAGCTTTGCACAGGTGCAGTAGAGACCGCGCACACAGTCCCCATAGGAAAGAGGTTCTGAGTGGACTACATCCCCCAGCAGCCTCTGGTGAATGCCCTATGTTCCCTGTCACCTGCAACCAACCAGCCACTGAGACTTGCAGATTCTCTGCAGCAGGGAATTTGATACATTGTTTTGTGCAGTCAGGAAGCAGACTGGGAAGCACGTGAGTGAGTGAGACTTAGGGGACAAAGAGGGAAAGAAGGTGGGCAGAGAGCTGCGAGATTCTGCCCTAGGCCAGAAATCCCCAGGCTAGAGTTGAGGCCCTGACTTCCCACTAGTGAGGGTGGGTGGTCACAGGGACAGGCCCTAGTACAGGAACCTGTCACTTTAGAGAGAGAGAGAAGTGAAGGAAGCAGAGACTGTCGCAGCACCATTACAGAGGTTTAGGATCAGACCTCTTCAAGCACAGCAGCAACCAACCGGGTGGGATCGCCCTGGAAGGTAACCCTGACGTATCTTCACCGTCGGATCCTTTGCGAAGTCTGTTTGCAGGTCCTAGCGCTGGAGCGCTCGGCAGGTAACATCCATAAGTGCACCAACTATAAATCAGTACATAGTGGCTGTGCAGTCACACACACACATACCTTATTTTGGGGGTGGGGTTGTGGTGTGGGGAGTTGGACATGGTGTGGGTACACGGTGAGGGGTTGCATCCTGCGAGACACGTGAGTTACTGTGTCTCCTAGAAGAGAGACACTTAATGTATGACATGCATAGTTATGTTACTGTTAGAAAAGTCACTGTTCTTTTATATGCTGTGTGCGTGATATTATATTATTGTCCTGTGAGGAACAACTCCCGCTCTGCTTGGAGCCATCACAGGTGGAGGCGCTGCACCATATAGTATTGTTCAGGAGGATACACCCCAGGCTCTCATTGGCGGAGGCTCAGGCCTCCTGTGAGCCTCACAGGTAAAGCACCACACTGGTAATACATATAGCTCCCCTCACATGCACCCTATCTGCGATTGGGTGGGGGAATATGGGTTACATATATATATTATATATATATAGTACCGACACACTTTATTCGAGTGTGGCCGGTACCGCAAGCCGGGAGATTTCCCGGCTTGCTAGTGGCCGCCCCTCGGCGTGCCGCGCGTCATAGACGCGCGGTCACGCGTCTTCGGGAGCGTGCGCCCCCTGCACGCGCGTCCAGGGGCTCCCCGAGGGAGCCCTGGTGTCCCGCGATCGCGGGACAGCGGCAGGGGGTTCCGGGGGACCCGGCGGACCCGGCAGCGGTAGGGAGAGCGCCCCGATCGGAGGGCGCTCTTCCGCTGCTTCGGCGCGCGCCCGTCACTCTCGGGCGCGCGCCAGGCTACTGCTGCGGCCAAGAACGGGCAAATGCTCGAATAAACTTGGCCGCAGCAGTATATATATATATATATATATATATATATATACTTATTATTAGGCTATAACTGCAGCACTGATTATTGTGCTACCTAGTTCTTGTTGGTTCTTAATAGATTGCTATGAGGGATATTGTTATATGCACTTATGATATAATACACCTCATTTAGCAATCAGGACGCCACACTCCATATATTTTAGCACCCTCCCCATCAGTTACATATGTTGCTGGTACCATGGTTTTTTACCTCACTACTTCTTATTGGGACTCACACTGGTACTGTCATTTAGCGCATGAATATTTATTTTGTTCTAACAAAATTAACACAGTATAGGAAAATATGCATTTGTCAGAGGGAAAGGCCAATAATCTGGAGTCAGGTCACCCTAATGTATATTAAAAATAAACACAGGCCTGTCTGATACTCCCTGATATTATAAAGTAAAGAGGCCACTCTATAATAAATATTTACACAGGCCTTTTTAAGTCTGTCCCTAATAATCTGTAATCAGGAGGTCATTATAAGTGTTAAACAGTAGTGGTACTGTGATATTAAAGTGACAATCCCATACAAGTTTAATTCAGCCCAAATCCACACAATAATGTTAATAAATGCATTATAAATATCACATGACCATATGTATACTGACTTAGTTCATGGCTGTGTTATTACATCATTACATGTGTAATTAAATCCGTGACATTCTCAGGCTCCCCCCTTCTGTGACAATCATACAGCCGGGCCGTTACATTGCAACACACTAATCCCGCCCCTAGTGACATCACCTGATCAGTAACCAGTCAGAGAAGCTAGCAGGCAAAGAACTACATTTCCCACAATGCACCTCGTGGAGTGTGGCTAGCAGCTACACCTTCTCTCACTAGTTTGTCTCCTGCGAGTTTCCGTACACAGCGTCTTGTTAGAGTGGGGCGTGGACATGTGTAAACTTCAATGGTGGGAAAATGAGACAGTTTTAGCTGCTAGCTGAGCAGTGGTACAGCGCTCTGTAGAAGGCGCTCTCAGTCGGGTGAGTGATTTTTCAATGTGTGTGTTTATTTCATTTCTCATTTTACTTTCACTTTAAGTACTGCATGCTTATTTTTTTCTTTGGGCATTTAGAGATTTAAGTGCTCCGTGAGCCGAGTCCTCCATTGAAGGAGGAGCTATGAGGCCAACCTATCACAGCTACTGTACCATCTTCAGTTGCTTTCAGTATACTGATTAATCCACGGCACAGAATATGCAACTTCAAATACATCTATCAACTGTCTATATGTTAAGCCCCCGGACAAGCATTTGCTTGTTAGTTATACACTAGTTTCATACAAGCACTTCACACAGGGGGCTTCAACTTAGGTAGTACTTGACCGGCCGGTCTGAGTGTTCTCATTTCCATATATTTCTTGCCTCTACACTTTATTTACATACTTTGTACTTATTACTGCAGTGTAGCATTTTCCCCCACACCTTAAGGTTCAGTTTATAACAGCTTTGTAGGTCACCACTGCTCCTCATTTTAACCATTTATGTGTATGTGATTAATAAACCTTTATTGATACAATTTGTGTATGTTAGAGTGCTATTCAGGGGATTCTTTTTTTCTGTGTTAGTTTTCATATGTGTGTGTGTGTGTGTGTGTGTGTGTGTGTGTGTGTGTGTGTGTGTGTGTATATATATATGTATATATTTATGTATATATATTTGTGTGTGTGTGACCTTGGGCAAGTCACTTCATATCCTCTGTGCCTCAGGCACCAATGTCATAGATTATAGCTCTATGGGGCAGGGACTTGTGTCTGCAAAATGTCTCTGTATAGCGCTACGTAAAACTAGCAGCGCTTTAAAAGAACATGCTGTTATTATTATTATATATAAATGTGTATGTATTTATTTATATAGCACTATTAATGTATATAGCGTTTCACAGTAGTAATACATGTGAAAATCCTATAAATAACAAATACAAATATCAGGTCATGGGAATAAGTGATTTGGACATAAAAGTAACATTTCGGAAGTGTGGACAACTAATACATCTTGTAGATTGCCTTTACAGTGTGATGTCATTGATTCAGTAGATTGTGTGCAGACCAGGACTGCAGTACAGTGTCACTCACATGGATGACTTGCGTGGTAGAAGCTCAAGAACAAGGATGTCAAACTCCAGTCCTCGAGGGCAGCAAACAGGCCAGGTTTTCAGGATATCCCTACTGAAAACCTGGCCTGTTTGGGACCCTCGAGGACTGGAGTTTGACATGCATGCTCTAGACGGAGCACAGCTGTGGGTGGGAGGTGGATTTGCTTTGCATCAAATGGTTTGGAGCAAGGTTTATTGTATGTATTATCATAATAACAATGCAATGCTTAACTTTTATTTCAGGAGGGATGACTGCAGAACAGAAGTGAATATTGAAGCCATGTGTTCCTTTTCTTGCAAAAGAGAAAATTTGAAGGACAGTTGAAGAGAAGGAAAATTACTACACAGAGACAGATAAGCAATGTGTATATTTCTCATTTACCATTTAGTATTTGTCGTTTTATTGACTCCACACAATCCGGCTGCTACGGGTTTCACATTGAATATTTTCATCTCTACTCTACCCCTTCCTGTGATCTGAACCATGCAAGTTTTCGTTGATTCAATACATCATGAGTAGAGGGTGGCTACAGTATGAAGTAAAGACCCAAGGACCACATCTACTACCATTCATAACAAGAACATGTGCAGTAGCGCACAGCTGCAGTTCTATGTGATTGTTATGAAAGGTTGAGGTGGTTCAATTCTATGAATCTGGAGTGGGATGGATCCTGTTTGCATCATATGGTTTCATCTAGGCCAGTAGATTATATAACTCTCAGTACAGGTTACACATGGCATCAGTATTAGTGATTTAAAGAGGAGGAAAGCTTCAATGTGGAGAACAAAGCCAAGTAATGTTGAAGTTACTCCTTTTACCATTTACTTGGTCAGTCTGTACTGTCTACTCTCCACACAGCTGCTAAGGATCTTCCATTTTAAATACTTTCACCTCCTATTCTGCACTGCTTTGCTGCCCATTATTCAGAGATGCGTTCCAGTCATGTTTAGCACTCTGAATCTCTCTGCAGTCATTGGTTCAGCACATCATGGGTAGAGCATGGCTACAGATACAGCAAGCTATTATTATTTTACCGGCTGATCACCCATAATATTGCATTAAAACATAGAATATCACTTAATTTTCAAAAGATTCAGTGATGCTGATAATGCAGAATCTCACAACATTTCCCATCATAATGCCATAATGCACAAGTGGGAGAAATAATCCTTGCTATATCTGTACATTGTGTGACATATTACCTCAATGACCAATGAGAGCAAGTACATCTTCTGTATAGAGCGGCTGTGTTATGATGCAGTTATTGATCATCATTGACATAATCACAAGAATCTTATGCAAAGGGAAATTGTCCGCAGCGAAGTGAGATTTCAGCCCCCAAACGTCTGTAATATTAATGCAATGTCTTACTTTTGTTGCAGTGAACACTGAAGAGACGGATCTACTACAACACTGTACAGGATGAGCATACGCTACAAGCAGCAAAATGATCTTGCAGTTGACAGTATGTTGTTCTGGTAATGTGCACAATTATTATTTATGGGCTACACACCACAGTGCTGGACATATTCTGTTAACTTCAACTCTACTCCTAACATGGAGATGTCTTCCTGGTGTTACTGATTCAGTACATCATATGCACAGTGTGGTTATGATATGATGGATTGATTTAATGAACCCACCAACCAATGATGACATCTGCATCATCTTCTGTAAAGTGCAGCTACAGCATGATATTATCAGCATTTGGTGCGGTATAATCAGAGGTATCTATGTGCTTTTGTGCCTGTTTTAAGTCCTCCAGCTTAACGCCCCTACACCTCCCACTACACAGGCATACTTACTTATGCATACACTGACATCTGGCATACCTACACACACCCCAGGGCCACTTCCTTCCCCTGATGTCAGGGAGAGGATGGGCATGCAGAGTGCAGTAAGTCTCCACGTTACTCTGGCCAACAGTCTTGGCCTACCTCCAGCATCTGTCACCCACAACATCTGTTCCCTCCTTGTAAAGTGCTGAACTATCTCACCTGGGTCAGTGCTATAGCTGATCACAGTGCCCGATCAGGATGTCACTGTGACAGGCAGCAGTGCAGATTGACCGGTCAATCAATGCAGTGCCGCAACATATGCACTAAATGAGATTTCCGTGCCCCCAGTCAGGTTACTCCCTGGGCAGTGACCCTGCTCACACCCTCCCCTAGTTCCACCTCTGATCACAATTATCTCTCTTGGAGAGTGTAGCAAATTGGAGTTGGGGGAATCTCACCTCTGCCATGCATGGTCACAATCTGGGCACAGGACCCAAATAGTGGGCAATGTGGCACTTCTTACAGTAGAGAATAAGTAACTTTATTCTTTACTTGTGTATTAAGGACCTTATTTGCATTAAATTCAGTCCACATGGGACCAAGACTTTCTGGCTTACTGAACAAAGTGGAATTGTTTCGTAGAGGGTGAAGAATTGTATTTTATCTGAAATTACCCTCTGCACAAAATACAAACAATTATACCCATACAAGTACCTTGTGGAAGTTGTTGCCCTCTATCTTCCTGTGGTCTCTCCCTGTTTCTCACCGTGCCTCCTCCCATTTCCTTGCACCTGTGCGTCTCCGCATATATCCCTATACTCAGAGCCGGCTCCGGTCAGTGACATGGGATGCCCAAATATGAGCATACCCATATATGGGCATCCATGCCACTGACCGGAGCCCGCTCTGTTGCGGATATGGAGAGAGACTGGGAGATTTACATCCCCTTATAATTCATATGGTGCATAGTACCGGCACGTATTGTTTTACCGGTACTGTGTACCTTCCTACTTTCACACTGGTACAGTATATGCTGCAGTGGGACTGAGAGGGATATATTGGTAACACATAGTCATTGTTGGGGGAATTCAATCCATTTTGAAAATAGTAATGAAATGTTTTTTACTTTTCTTTTTTTTCAGTAATGAAGAATGAAACATTTCTGTTAAAATTGAATTGGAGGTGAACTGGATTCATCATCAACTCTGCACCAGTGTGAATTGATGTTCTTTAATGTTCTGATAAGGTACATGCAACATCTCTTCCTCAACCCCTGCACCACTCTCTGCCTCTTGCCTCTCTCTCTCCACCTCCCTGCTAAGCGTATTAACCCATCTAATGTAATCCACATTCCATGTCTCACTTTACTCTTCACTTCTCACGTGCCCTCTGGAATGACTGCTCTCTGACTAACAAGGTCTATTTGTACATGACCTCTTCTGCTCTCATCATCCACCACCTCTCATTCCCCTCACCCCTGTCCTACTCGATACCTCAGCTTAATTGAACTCTCTCCTCTGACATCTACCCTTATCTCTAACCTCTCCTCACTTTCTGCTTAAACTAACTATCTTGTTAACTTTTACAATGCTATCATCTCCTCCTCCTCCCTCCTCCTCCTCCCTCCTCCTCCTCCCTCCTCCATCATATATATGCCCCTTCTAGGCTCTGACACACTCATCCCTCTAAGGCCATGATTATCATGGGCACATGCTTGGTCATCCACAGTGTGTGCGAGCGATGCAGAGCCGCCTCGGACCTCAGTGCAGGGATTGCTGCATACCCCCAGCATCTGTCACCCACAAACAATACACACACTAATACTCCCCACAATACACACTATAATACCTCCTCAATACTAATCTCCCCAATAATATTATAGCTCCAAACACAATATACACAACACCCTTACACAAGATACACAATCTAGTACTCTCCTCTGCACCTCTACACACAATATAATACTCCCACACACACAATATACACACTACCCTCCTACCCCCATAAAATACAACCAATAATACACACACACTTTGTGGATGTTGGGACCAGCTCCCGGCATGCACCAGTGAAAGAGAGAGGCCCGCAGAAGCTCGGAAGAACTCCCTCCATCCGTGCCTTCCTCCGTTTCACATCTTCTCCCTGTCTCTCTCCCTCCCTTTCCTTGCATCTCCCTGCGTCTTTACGTATACCCAGTCAGTGACGGCTCTGGTCACGTGATGCCTTAATATGGGCTTATCCATATATGTTCATCCACGTCACTAATGTGATGCCTGCACTGTTGCGGAGCTGGTACTTACGACGGGCACTTATTGTTTTATCAGTACTGCGTACCTGACTCTACCGGCCTACTTTCAACACTAGTACAATATGTGCTTCACTACGAGTGAGTGGGGAATATTGGCATCACACAGTCACTGTTGAATATGCCATTCAATCCATTTTGAAAATAGTAATGCAATGTGGTTTTGTTTTGTTTGCTTTTTGCAGTAATGAAGAATGGAAAAGTTATATTAAAATTAAATTGGAGGGGGACTAGATTCAGCATTTCATCATGAACTCTGCACTTGTGAGAATTTAACTTCTTGAATACCCTGACAGGTACACGCAACATTAAGACTATAATCTGCTGTGCAAGCTTTCGTGCTATACCTCCCCCTCAGGTTTTGATTTATACATTTGCTCCCTCAATTCATGTCCTCTAATATTTGAAAGCTCTCTCCTAGCATTTTCTCTTTACCACAGAACGTCATCCCAATGTAACCTCTCTCTTGTTCTTTCTGCTTGCTGTTTCCTCACTCCTCTGTTAAACTTTTCTAATTTCTCTAACTTCCACACTCCTGCTTTTATCCACATGTTCTCCTCTTTCCTTCCCCTACCTTTGCATGTGTCTACACACTGCACCATTTGTACAGACCTCTATTGCAGCTATTTCTGCACTGCTCAATGAAAAGCACTCTTTAATATCCTATTCTCTGGGCCCCCTCTCTCTGCGCCCCCTCTTTTGGCGCCTCCTCTCTCTGCGCCCCCTCTCTCTGCGCCTATCTGTCTCATTCTCTCTACGTCCCTCTCTCTCTACATAGAGCTATCTCTGTCTCTCTCTACACCTATCTCTGTGTCTCCTTCTATGTTTGCTGATGTGTGGGATATCTCTTATAATCTTGAACCTGCTCATATACACATCGGGCCTCCCTGCTAAGAGTGTTAACCTATCTAATGTAATCCACATTCCTTTCCTTACTTTTCTCTTCCCTTCTCCTATGCCATCTGGAATGTCCGTTCTCTGACTAACAAGGCTCTAGTTGTACATGACCTCTTCTGCTCTCATCATTCACAATCAGTCATTCCCCTCACCCCATCTTACCTGTCCCACTGATTTGCCTCTGCTTAATTAAACTCTCCTCTGACATCTACTCTAACCTCTCTGCTCTCTCTCTCTTTCCGCTTAAACTAACAATCTTATTAACTCTTACAATGCTATCCTCCTATCTATATGCCCCCTCTAGGCTCTGACACACTTGTCCCTCTAGCCCACACCCTTGGCTAAATTCCCAAACATGTTCATCACACTTCCACTCGCTGTTCTTAATGCCTATGAAGGAAATCACACAATTGATATTTGATTTTTCTACAGTAAAAATGTCTCCAGTCCTGTATAAAGCTGCTCTCTGGGGCCAAACCACACTACTTTTTTTTCACATTCATCAACACTCAAATTTAATTTACGCTGTCTTTTTTTCCCTGTATTTGACTCCCTCCACTAACCTTCTCCTCACACTTGCCATCCTTCCTTCACTTCTCCTCAAGCATTTGACTACTTCAGAGGCAAGGTGGATGCCACCCACAAGGAGATTCCTTCTGTCCCTTCCCCCTTCTCTCCTTCTACCTAATTCTCCTTCTGCATTTGACTCCTTTTCTTCTCTTACAGAGCTGGAAGCTAATCATCTTCTCTTCTCCCTCTACCACATGCCCTCTAGATCGTATCCCCTCACACCTTACTGCATCGATTAGTCCCCACTCTCACCCACATCTTCAATTCCTCCCTATTCTCTGGCTCTTTACCCTCTTACTTTAAGCCTGTAGTGGTCACCCTTTTCTCAGAAACAACCTACACCCTATGTGCCTTACTAACTACCGCCCTGTATCCCTCCTGCTGTTTGTCTCCTAATTGCTAGAATGTCAACATTCTTAAATCACATTCCCTCCTGGATCCTTTACAACCTGCCTTTCGTACAGCTCGTTCTACAGACTGTGCTTAAAGCAAATTCCCAAGGTCACTTTTCCCTACTAATCCTACTTGATCTATCTGCTGCGTTTGATGCTCTCAATCACTCTCCTCCTTCATATTCTAAACTCTCTCTTGGTATCCGTAACACAGTTCTATCCTGGTTTTCATCATAACTTTCCTGTCACACATTCTCCATCTCTGTTGCTAACATGTCTTCGTCTTCTATTGATCTGTCTGTGGGTATACATCAGGGCTCTGTTCTGAGATCTCTCTTTCTCTCTACATACTATCATTTGGTGACCTCATCAACTCTTTGTGACAATCCTATAAATAACAAATACAAATATCAGGTCATGGGAATAAGTGATTTGGACATAAAAGTAACATTTCGGAAGTGTGGACAACTAATACATCTTGTAGATTGCCTTTACAGTGTGATGTCATTGATTCAGTAGATTGTGTGCAGACCAGGACTGCAGTACAGTGTCACTCACATGGATGACTTGCGTGGTAGAAGCTCAAGAACAAGGATGTCAAACTCCAGTCCTCGAGGGCAGCAAACAGGCC
The DNA here is from genome assembly GCF_040206685.1 of Ascaphus truei. Lineage (NCBI taxonomy): Eukaryota > Metazoa > Chordata > Amphibia > Anura > Ascaphidae > Ascaphus > Ascaphus truei. The sequence continues at coordinate 21,711 of NW_027454726.1, forward strand.
AGGTTTTCAGGATATCCCTACTGAAAACCTGGCCTGTTTGGGACCCTCGAGGACTGGAGTTTGACATGCATGCTCTAGAAGGAGCACAGCTGTGGGTGGGAGGTGGATTTGCTTTGCATCAAATGGTTTGGAGCAAGGTTTATTGTATGTATTATCATAATAACAATGCAATGCTTAACTTTTATTTCAGGAGGGATGACTGCAGAACAGAAGTGAATATTGAAGCCATGTGTTCCTTTTCTTGCAAAAGAGAAAATTTGAAGGACAGTTGAAGAGAAGGAAAATTACTACACAGAGACAGATAAGCAATGTGTATATTTCTCATTTACCATTTAGTATTTGTCGTTTTATTGACTCCACACAATCCGGCTGCTACGGGTTTCACATTGAATATTTTCATCTCTACTCTACCCCTTCCTGTGATCTGAACCATGCAAGTTTTCGTTGATTCAATACATCATGAGTAGAGTGTGGCTACAGTATGAAGTAAAGACCCAAGGACCACATCTACTACCATTCATAACAAGAACATGTGCAGTAGCGCACAGCTGCAGTTCTATGTGATTGTTATGAAAGGTTGAGGTGGTTCAATTCTATGAATCTGGAGTGGGATGGATCCTGTTTGCATCATATGGTTTCATCTAGGCCAGTAGATTATATAACTCTCAGTACAGGTTACACATGGCATCAGTATTAGTGATTTAAAGAGGAGGAAAGCTTCAATGTGGAGAACAAAGCCAAGTAATGTTGAAGTTACTCCTTTTACCATTTACTTGGTCAGTCTGTACTGTCTACTCTCCACACAGCTGCTAAGGATCTTCCATTTTAAATACTTTCACCTCCTATTCTGCACTGCTTTGCTGCCCATTATTCAGAGATGCGTTCCAGTCATGTTTAGCACTCTGAATCTCTCTGCAGTCATTGGTTCAGCACATCATGGGTAGAGCATGGCTACAGATACAGCAAGCTATTATTATTTTACCGGCTGATCACCCATAATATTGCATTAAAACATAGAATATCACTTAATTTCCAAAAGATTCAGTGATGCTGATAATGCAGAATCTCACAACATTTCCCATCATAATGCCATAATGCACAAGTGGGAGAAATAATCCTTGCTATATCTGTACATTGTGTGACGTATTACCTCAATGACCAATGAGAGCAAGTACATCTTCTGTATAGAGCGGCTGTGTTATGATGCAGTTATTGATCATCATTGACATAATCACAAGAATCTTATGCAAAGGGAAATTGTCCGCAGCGAAGTGAGATTTCAGCCCCCAAACGTCTGTAATATTAATGCAATGTCTTACTTTTGTTGCAGTGAACACTGAAGAGACGGATCTACTACAACACTGTACAGGATGAGCATACGCTACAAGCAGCAAAATGATCTTGCAGTTGACAGTATGTTGTTCTGGTAATGTGCACAATTATTATTTATGGGCTACACACCACAGTGCTGGACATATTCTGTTAACTTCAACTCTACTCCTAACATGGAGATGTCTTCCTGGTGTTACTGATTCAGTACATCATATGCACAGTGTGGTTATGATATGATGGATTGATTTAATGAACCCACCAACCAATGATGACATCTGCATCATCTTCTGTAAAGTGCAGCTACAGCATGATATTATCAGCATTTGGTGCGGTATAATCAGAGGTATCTATGTGCTTTTGTGCCTGTTTTAAGTCCTCCAGCTTAACGCCCCTACACCTCCCACTACACAGGCATACTTACTTATGCATACACTGACATCTGGCATACCTACACACACCCCAGGGCCACTTCCTTCCCCTGATGTCAGGGAGAGGATGGGCATGCAGAGTGCAGTAAGTCTCCACGTTACTCTGGCCAACAGTCTTGGCCTACCTCCAGCATCTGTCACCCACAACATCTGTTCCCTCCTTGTAAAGTGCTGAACTATCTCACCTGGGTCAGTGCTATAGCTGATCACAGTGCCCGATCAGGATGTCACTGTGACAGGCAGCAGTGCAGATTGACCGGTCAATCAATGCAGTGCCGCAACATATGCACTAAATGAGATTTCCGTGCCCCCAGTCAGGTTACTCCCTGGGCAGTGACCCTGCTCACACCCTCCCCTAGTTCCACCTCTGATCACAATTATCTCTCTTGGAGAGTGTAGCAAATTGGAGTTGGGGGAATCTCACCTCTGCCATGCATGGTCACAATCTGGGCACAGGACCCAAATAGTGGGCAATGTGGCACTTCTTACAGTAGAGAATAAGTAACTTTATTCTTTACTTGTGTATTAAGGACCTTATTTGCATTAAATTCAGTCCACATGGGACCAAGACTTTCTGGCTTACTGAACAAAGTGGAATTGTTTCGTAGAGGGTGGAGAATTGTATTTTATCTGAAATTACCCCCTCTGCACAAAATACAAACAATTATACCCATACAAGTACCTTGTGGAAGTTGTTGCCCTCTATCTTCCTGTGGTCTCTCCCTGTTTCTCACCGTGCCTCCTCCCATTTCCTTGCACCTGTGCGTCTCCGCATATATCCCTATACTCAGAGCCGGCTCCGGTCAGTGACATGGGATGCCCAAATATGAGCATACCCATATATGGGCATCCATGCCACTGACCGGAGCCCGCTCTGTTGCGGATATGGAGAGAGACTGGGAGATTTACATCCCCTTATAATTCATATGGTGCATAGTACCGGCACGTATTGTTTTACCGGTACTGTGTACCTTCTTACTTTCACACTGGTACAGTATGTGCTGCAGTGGGACTGAGAGGGATATATTGGTAACACATAGTCATTGGTGGGGGAATTCAATCCATTTTGAAAATAGTAATGCATTGTTTTTTAATTTTTTTTTGCAGTAATGAAGAATGAAAAAGTTCTGTTAAAATTGAATTGGACGTGAACTGGATTCAGCATTTCATCATCAACTCTGCACCAGTGTGAATTGACGTTCTTTAATGTTCTGACAAGGTACATGCAACATCTCTTCCTCTACCCCTACACCACCCTCTGCCTCTTGCCTCTCTCTCCACCTCCCTGCTAAGCGTATTAACCCATCTAATGTAATCCACATTCCTTGTCTCACTTTACTCTTCCCTTCTCACGTGCCCTCTGGAATGTCTGCTCTACGACTAACATGGTCTATTTGTACATGACCTCTTCTGCTCTCATCATCCACCACTTCTCATTCCCCTCACCCCTGTCCTACTCGATACCTCAGCTTAATTGAACTCTCTCCTCTGACATCTACCCTTATCTCTAACCTCTCCTCACTTTCTGCTTAAACTAGCTATCTTGTTAACTCTTACAATGCTATCATCTCCTCCTCCCTCCTCCTCCATCATCTATATGCCCCTTCTAGGCTCTGACACACTCATCCCTCTAAGGCCGTGATTATCATGGGCACACGCTTGGTTGTCCACAGTGCGTGCGAGCGATGCAGGGCCTCCCCGTCGCCTCGGACCTCAGTGCAGGGATTGCTGGAGCGACAGGCATGCGCTAACTTTGCCATCTGTTGCGTGCTTACTATAGACGCAGCCTAACCCATGCATTGGTTTAATTCACAAGCACGCTCTCATCACACTTCATCACATCACACTGCTGCTCTTAACACCTATGGAGGAAATCTCACAGTCTGATTTTCTACACTAAACCTTTGTCCTGTTCTGTAAAACTCTGCTCCTTTTTTTAAGGTCAAACACTACTTTTTCCTCACTCATCAACACTCCAATTTCATTCACACTGTCTTCTATGTATTTGAGTCCCACCACTGACTTTCTCCTCCCACTTAACATCCATCCTTTATTTCTCCTCAAGCCTTTGCTCACTTGAGGCAAGGTGGATGCCATCCACAAGTAGATTCGTTCTCTCCCTTCCCCCTCTCTCTTTTTCTATCTAGATCTCATTGCACTCTTGACTCCTTTTCTCCTGTCACAAAGCTGGAACCTGATCTTCTCTTCTCCCTCTACCACATGCCCTCTCAATCCTATATTCTCACTCTCACCCACATCTTCAATTCCTCCATATCCTTTGGCTCTTTCAACTCTTCCTTTTAAGCATGCAGTGGTCACCCCTATTCTCAAAAATAACCTTGACCTTGTGTGAATTTCTAACTATCGCCCTGTATCCGTCCTACCATTTGCCTCCTAATTGCTAGAACGTCTTGTGATCTCCCGTTTGATCAACATTCTTAAATCACATGCTCCTCTGGGCCCTTCACAATCTGCCTTTCCCAATGTAACCAATTATGTACATAAAGAAAATTCCCAAGGTCCATTTTACTTACTAATCCTGCTTGATCTCTCTTCTGCTTTTGATACTGTCAATCACTCTTCTCATTCATATTCTAAACTCTTTCTTCGTATCCGCAGCAAACTTATATCCTGGTTTTCATCATACTTCTCCATCACACATTCTCCATCTCTGTTGCTAATGTGTCTTTGTCTCCTGTTGTTTTGTCTGTTGGTATACCTCAGGACTCTGTTCTGGGACCTCTCTCACTACATACTATCACTAGTTGACCTTATCAACTATTTTGGCCCTTGATATCATCTCTATGCAGATGATACACACACCTATCCACCCTACCGTCACTCCTGCAATTTAGTTCCTAGTTTCGGGTCGCCTCCTGGCTATATCCTCCATGGATGACACTCTTCTGCCTTAAACCTAATGTCTAAAACTGAGCTCCTCATATTTCCCCCTAAATCTGGCCTAATATCACCTTTCTCCATCGCTGTAAACAGTACTACCATCATCCTGTCATGAAAGCACATTGCCTAGGAGTAACATTTGACTCTTCCCTTTCCATCTTCATTCACGACACTGGCTAAAGTTTGTCGATTCTTTCTCTGTAATATTTCCAAGATTTGCCCTTTTCTCTGTCAATCTACTGCTAAAACGCCAATGCATGCCCTTATCGTATGGGTTAACATACTGCTAACAGGGCTCCCTGCTTCACAACTTTCTCATTTGCAATCTATCCAAAACTCTGCTGCTTGAATAATTTCCCTTTCTCCCACAACAGTATCTGCTCATCTCCTCCTCCTCCTTAAATCCCTCTCCTTGCTTCCCATCAAGTTTCAGATCACCTACAAAGTTCTCCTCCTTACCTTTTTGTTAAGGTTCTCTATTAGTGGTGTACCGAGTACCCGGCGTTACCCGACACATTTCCAGCTACCCGGACATTACTCGAAACCGGCCACTGAGAAGTGGACTTGGCCGGGTAATACCCGGCGTCGGGTAATGTCAGGGCAGCTGGAAATAATCTTTTATACTTACCTTTCCTAAGACATCTAGGATCAGCAGCAGCAGTCCTCTGATGTTGGCAGCATCAGAGGTGTCTTCACCTGGCGGGGGGAGCTGCAGGAATCACTTCCACAGCACCGAAGCAGGTAAGCTGTGTCTGTGAGCCTGCAGCTCCCCCGCCGGCTGAAGACACCACAGATGCTGCCACCGTCACAGGACTGCTGCTGATCCTAGATGTCACCGCCACCCGGAAGGTAAGTGCCAAACCGTGTACCCGACCGGGTAGAACCTTTCATTTTGGCCGGGTACCCGTTACCCATTTTTTTATAGTTGAGGACCCAGTCCAACACTATTCTCTATTCATCTGCTCCTTCCTACATATCATCTTTGGTCTCGTTATGCCCTTCCTCGTCTCCTAAGCTCTACTAATAGCTGTCTCCATTATACTTCTTACACCTCTACTGCGCACTCGCTCTCTTGCCTGAAACCCTTTCCCATCAATTTACCTGTGAAACTCACACACACTCAGTATATGCCAACATACCCTCTTCCACCCACATTTAAGATCAACCTTAAAATTCACAACTTAAATGAAGCATTTCAATAGCTTTTACTCGTTGCTACTGTCACTCATTCAGTCACTAACTATTGTTCCCAAGAAGTGCTTTATACTACAAGTACCCACCATTAAGGACAAGCATTGTCATCTACTGCACTTGTTCCCCCACCTGTTGTCTCTCTGTAAGTCTCCTTACATTTCTCTTAGATTGTAAACTACCCAGGACAGGGATTTACTTTCCTATTGTCTGTTTTTGTTTGTTGAACTTATTGTAGAATAATTTCCTGTACTTTTTGGTCTCTCTTGTAAAGCGCTGAGTACACAATGGGTGGTATATAAATAGAGATATATGCAGAGTCTAGAGACAAGGCACACGTGTATAGGTAGCTACAGTTTATCCGGGACCGTATGCATCCTTGAAGTGCCTGTCCCAGTTATTTTCTATTGATTGCAATGTAGGAGTGTCTGTCCTGTCTTATTTTTTTTATTATTATTATTATTATTATTATTATATATACAAAGATATATACAAAGATTGTTTCCTGTCGTTAGCATGACATTGTGTGACACAGTGTGATGTCATTGATTCAGTAGATTGTGTGCAGACCGGGACTGCAGTACAGTTTCACTGACATGAATAACTTGTGTGGTAGAAGCTCTAGAAGGAGCACAGCTGTGGGAGGGAGGTGGATTTGCTTTGTATCACATGGTTTGGAGCAAGGTTCATTGTATGTATCGTCAATAATAATTATAATAATAATAATGCAATGCTTAACTTTTTTATTTCAAGAGGAAAGACTGCAGAACAGAAGTGAATATTGAAGCCATGTGTTCATTTTCTTGCAAAATAGAAAATTGAAGGACAGTTGAAGAGGAGGAAAATGACTACACAGAGACAGATAAGCAATGTGTATATTTCTCATTTAGTATTTGTCGTTTTATTGACTCCAAAAAATCCGGCTGCTAAGGGTTTCGCATTGGACATATTCACCTCTACTCCACCCCTTCCTGTGATCTGTACCATGCAGATTTTTGTTGATTCAATACATCATGAATAGAGTGTGGCTACAGTATGAAGTACTGACCCAAGGACCACATCTACTACCATTCATAACAAGAACATGTGCAGTAGCGCACTGCTGCAGTTCTATGTTATTGCTATGAAAGGTTGAGGTGGTGCAATCATATGAATCTTGAGTGGGAGGGATCCTGTTTGCATCATTTAATTTGATCTAGGCCAGTAGAGTATATAACTCTCAGTACAGGTTACATATGGCATCAGTATTAGTGATTTAAAGAACAGAAAAACAGGAGTGGAGAACAAAACCAAGTAATGTTGAAGTTACTACTTTTTACTATTTACTTGGTCAGTCTGTACTGTCTACTCCCCACACAGCTGCTAAGGGTTTCCATTTGAGATACATTCACCTTCTACTCTGCACTACTGTGCTACCCTCTATTCAGAGATGAGTTCAAGTCATGTTTACCACTCTAAATCGCTCTGCAGTCATTGATTCAGCACATCATGGGTAGAGCATGGCTATAGATACAGCAAGCTTTATTTTACCCTAATATTGCATTAAAAAATAGAATATCACTCAGTTTCCTACAGATTTACTGATGCTGATAATGCAGAATCTCACCCTCCCATCATAATACACCAGAGGAAGAAATAATCCTTGCTATATATGTACATTGTGTGACATATTGCCTCCATGACCATTGATGGCAAATACATATTCTGTATAGAGCAGCTGTGTTATGATGTAGTTGTTATTGATCATCATTGAGATATAATCACAAGAATCTTATGCAAAGGGAAACTGTCATTAGCATAGTGGGATTTCAGCCCCCAAACTTCTGTAATATTAATGCAATGTCTTACTTTTATTGCAGTGAACACCGAAGAGACGGATCTACTACAACACTGCACAGGACAAGAGTATACACTACAAGCAGCAAAATGATCATGCAGTTGACAATATGTTGTTCTGGTAATGTGCACAATTATTATGTATGGGCTCCACACCACAGTGCTGGACATATTTTGTTAACTTCAACACTACCCCTACCATGGAGATGTCTTCCTGTGATTGGTGTTACTGATTCAGTACATCATATGCATAGTGTGGCTATTATATGATGGATTGATTTAATGAACCCACCAAACACTGATGACATCTGTATCATCTTCTGTAAAGTGCATCTACAGCAGGATATTATCAGCATTTGGGGTGATATAATCAGAGGCATCTATGTGCTTTTGTGCTGGGTAAAGTCCTCCAGCTGAACCGCCCCCCGCCCCCCACCCCCCTACACCTCCTGCCACACAGGCAAACTTACTTACACACACAGCACACTTACTTATGCACACTGACACTTGGCATACCTACACACACACACCCCACAGCCACTGGCATGCATGCAGAGTCCTGGGCATGCAGGATGGGCATGCAGAGTACAGAATATCTCCACCTTGCTCTGGCCCGTACTCTTGGCCTACCCCCAGCATCTGTCACCCACAACCTCTGTTCCCTCCCTGTAAATTGCTGCACTAACACACCTTGGTCAGCGCTGCAACCGATCACAGCACCGGATCATGTCACTGTGATAGGAAGCAGTGCTAATTGACCGGTCAATCAATGCCACGTGGCAACATACGCACCAAAAGAGATTTCCATGCCCCCTGACAGGCTACTCCCTGGGCAGTGACCCTGCTCATCTTCCACCTCTGATCACAATATTCTCTCTTGGAGAGTGTAGCAAATTGGAGTTGGGGGAATTTCACCTCTGCAGTGCATGTAGAGTCCTGTATGCAGAGTACAGAAAGTCTCCACCTTAGTCTGGCCCGTACTCTTGGCCTACCCACAGCATCTGTCACCCACAAATAATACATACACTAATACTCCCCACAATACACACTTTAATACCTCCTCAATAATAATCTCCCCAATAATATTATAGTCTTAAACACAATATACACAATACCCCCTAACACAAGATACCCAATCTAACACTCTCCTCTGCACCTCAACATAATATACACACTATAATACCCTACACACAATATAATACTCCCACACACACACAATATACACACTATCCTCCTACCGCCATAAAACACAACCAATAATACACACACACTTTGTGGATGTTGGGACCAGCTCCTTGCATGCACCAGTGAAAGAGAGAGGCCTGCCATCCGTGCCTCCCTCCGTTTCCCATCTTCTCCCTGTCTCTCTCCCTCCCTTTCTTTGCATCTCCCTGCATCTTTGCGTATACCCAGTCAGTGACGGCTCCGGTCACGTGATGCCTTAATATGGGCTTATCCATATATCTGTTGCAGAGATGGAGAGAGACCTGGAGATTTTACATTTCCTTATAATTCATATTGGTACTTAGTACGGGCACTTATTGTTTTATCAGTACTGGGTACCTGACCGTACTGGCCTACGAGTGAGAAGGCAATATTGGCATCACACAGTTACTGTTGAATATGTCATTCAATCCATTTTGAAAATAGTAATGCAATGTGGTTTTGTTTTGTTTGCTTTTTGCAGTAATGAAGAATGAAAAAGTTATATTAAAATTAAATTGGAGGGGAACTGGATTCAGCATTTCTTCATGAACTCTGCACTTGTGAGCATTGACCTTCTTGAGTGCCCTGACAGGTACACGCAACTTTAAGACTATAATCTTCATCAACTGCTGTGCAAGCTTTCGTGCTATACCTCCCCCTCCGGTTTTGATTTATACATTTGCTCTCTCAATTCATGTCCTCTAATATCTGGAGGCTCTCTCCTAGCATTTCTCTCTACCACAGCACGTCATCCCAATGTAACCTCTCTCTTGTTCTTTCTGTTTACTGTTTCCTCACTCCTCTGTAAAACTTTTCTAATTTCTCTAACTTCCACACTCCTGCTTTTATCCACATGTTCTATACACTTTCCTTCCCCTACCTTTGCATGTGTCTACACAAAGCACCATTTGTACAGACCTCTATTGCAGCTATTTCTGCACTGCTCAATGAAATGCACTCCTGCACATCCTATTCTCTTCCACCTTCCCTCATTCTCTACGCCCCCCTCTCAAAGCCCCCTCTCTCTATGTCTCCTCTCTCTACGCCTATCTGTCTCATTCTCTTGACGCCCTTCTCTCTCTACATATCCCTATCTCTGTCTCTCTCTACACCTATCTCTGTGTCTCCTTCTATGCTCGCTGATGTTGGGGGATATCTCTTATAATCTTGGACCGGCTCATATACACATCAGGCCTCCCTACTAAGAGTGTTAACCTATCTAATGTAATCCACATTCCTTTCCTTACTTTTCTCTTCCCTTCTCCTGTGCCCTCTGGAATGTCCACTCTTACTAACAAGGCTCTAGTTGTACATAACCTCTTCTGCTCTCATCAGTCACAATCAGTCATTCCCCTCACCGCATCTTACCTGTCCCACTGATTTGCCTCTGCTTAATTAAACTCTCCTCTGACATCTACTCTAACCTCTCTTCTCTCTTCTCTCTCTTTCTTTCTGCTTAAACTAACAATCTTATTAACTCTTACAATGCTATCCTCCTATCTATATGCCCCCTATAGGCTCTGACACACTCATCCCTCTAACCCACACCTTTGGCTAAATTCCCAAACACACTCATCACACTTCCACTCGCTGTTCTTAATACCTACGGAGGAAATCTCACACTTTGTTTGATTTTTCTACAGTAAAAATGTCTCCTGTCCTGTATAAAGCTGCTCTCTAGGGCTAAATACACTACTTTTTCCCACACTCATCAACACTCAAATTTAATTTACGCTGTTTTTTTTCTCTGTATTTGACTCCCTCCACTGACCTTCTCCTCCCACTTGCCATCCTTCCTTCACTTCTCCTCAAGCATTTGACTACTTCAGAGGCAAGGTGGATGCCACCCAAAAGGAGATTCCTTCTGTCCCTTCCCCCTTCTCTCCTTCTTCCCAAATCTCCTTCTGCACTTGACTCCTTTTCTTCTCTTACAGAGCTGGAAGCTAATCATCTTCTCTTCTCCCTCTACCACATGCCCTCTAGATCGTATCCCCTCACACCTTACTGCATCTCTTAGTCCCCACTCTCACCCACATCTTCAATTTCTCCCTATTCTCTGGATTTTTGCCCTCTTACTTTAAGCCTGTAGCGGTCACCCTTTTGTCAGAAACAAACTACACCCTATGTGCCTTACTAACTACCGCTCTGTATCCCTCATGCTGTTTGCCTTCTAATTGCTAGTGTCAACATTCTTAAATCACATGCCCTCCTGGATCCTTTACAACCTGCCTTTCGTACAGCACGTTCTACAGACTGTGCTTAAAGCTAATTCCCAAGGTTTTTCCCTACTAATCCTACTTGATCTATCGGCTGCGTTTGATGCTCTCAATCACTCTCCTCCTTCATATTCTAAACTCTCTCTTGGTATCAGTAACAAAGTTCTATCCTGGTTTTCATCATAACTTTCCTGTCACACATTCTCCATCTCTGTTGCTAACATGTCTTCGTCTTCTATTGATCTGTCTGTGGGTATACATCAGGGCTCTGTTCTGAGATCTCTCTTTCTCTCTACATACTATCATTTGGTGACTTCATCAATGCTTTTGGCCTTAGATATAATCTCTATGCGGATGATACACACACAAATCTATCCACCCCTGTTCTCACTCCTGCAATCCAGTCCCTACTCTTGGGTTGTCTCCTGGCTATATGCTCATGGATGGCACTCCACTGCCTTAAACTTAATGTCTAACACTGGGCTCATATTATCCCCTTTCTCCATCACAGTAAACAGTACTACCATCTATCTTGTCATCAAACATTTTGCATAGGAGTAACATTTGGCTCTTCAATTCCATCTCCATTCACATGCACGGCTATGGGTAAAATGTGTTGCCTCTTTCTCTGTAATATTGCCAAGATCTTCCCTTTCCCCTCTCAACCTACTGCTAAAACTCCAATGTATACTGTTATCCTATAGGTTATTTTAACATACTACTAACAGGCCTCCATGCTTCACAACTTTCTCCTATGCAAAACTCTGCTGCTTGAATTATCTCACTTTCTCCCACAACAGTCTCTGCTCATCTCCTTAAATCCCTGTCCTGGCATCCCATCAAGTTTTTGTATCACCTACAAAGTTCTCCTCCTTACCTTTTTGTTAAGGCTCTCCATTAATCTGCTCCTTCTTGCATATCATCTTTGATCTCTCGTTATGCCCTTGCTTGTCTCTTGCACTATAACCATAACTGTCTCCTGTAAACTTCTTTCACCTCTACTGTTCTCTCACTTGCCTGAAACCATTTTCCATCACTGCACCGTACATGTGAAACTTCCTCACACTCAGTATATGCCAACATAACCTCTTCCACCCACATGTAAGACCAATCTTAAAATTCACGACTTAAATCAAGCATTTAAAAAACTTTGACTCGTGGCTACTGTCCCACACCCACAGTCACTGCTAACAACTATTGTTCCCAAGATGTGCTTTCTACTAATTGTACCCACCATTAAGGACAAGCATTGTCATCTACTGCACTTCTTCCCCCAACTGCTGCCTCTCTTTAAGTCTTCTAACATTTCTATTAGATTGTAAAGTTCCCAGGGCAAGGATTTACTTTCCTATAATCTGTTTTTATTTTTCGCACTTATTTTTTAATTATTTTTCCCCTCTCCCCTAATGATATACATATAGGTTTTCCTGTCATTTGCATGACAGAGTTATTATGGTTAACTATTGCATCATGTAGACTGCCTTTTCAGTGTGATGTAATTGATTCAGTACTTTGTGTGCAGACTGTGACTGCAGTACAGTGTCACGAACATTAATGACTTGTGTGGTAGAAGCTCTAGAAGGAACACAGCTATGGGAGGGAGGTGGATTTACTTTGGATCACATGGTTTGGCGCAAGGTTCATTGTATGTATGATCATAACCATGCAATGCTTAACTTTTATTTCAGGAGGGAAGAACAGTGAATATTGAAGCCATGTGTTTCTTTTCTGTCAGAAGAGAAATTTTGAAAGACAGTTGAAGAGGAGGAAAATGACTACACAGAGACAGATAAGCAATGTGTATATTTCTCATTTAGTATTTGTCGTTTTGTTGACTCCACACAATCCAGCTGCTAAGGGTTTCGCATTGGACATATTCCCCTCTACTCTACCCTTCCTGTGATCTGTACCATGCAGGTTTTTGTTGATTCAATACATCATGAGTAGAGTGTGGCTGCTGTATGAAGTATTGACCCAAGGACCACATCTACTACCATTCATAACAAGAACATGTGCAGTAGCGCACTGCTGTAGTTCTATGTGTTTTATTAAAGGTTGAAGTGGTGCAATCATATGAATCTGGAGTGGGATGAATCCTGTTTGCATCATATGGTTTCATCTAGGCCAGTAGAGTATATCTCTCAGTACAGGTTACACATGGCATCAGTAGTAGTGATTTAAAGAACAGAAAAAACAAGAGAAACTTCAATGTTGATAACAAAGCCAAGTAATGTTGAAGATACTCCTTTAACTATTTATTTGATCAGTCTGTACTGTCTACTCCCCACACAGCTACTAAGTCTTCCATTTGAGATACATTCACCTCCTACTCTGCACTGCTGTTCTGTCCTCTATTCAGAGATGAGTTCCAGTCATGTTTACCACTCTGAATCACTCTGCAGTCATTGATTCAGCACATCATGGGTAGAGCATGGCTACAGATACAGTAAGCTTTATTTTACCGGCTGATCATCCATAATATTGCATTAAAACATAGAATATTACTCAGTTTCCAAAAGATTCAGTGATGCTAATAATGCAGAATCTTACAACACATCCCATCATAATGCACCAGAGGAAGAAATAATCCTTGCTACACTACCAACACGTTTTATTGAAGCACGGCTAGCACCGCAAGCCGGGGGATGCCCCGGCGTGCTAGCCGCACTCCCTCAGCGTGCCGCGCATCACCGATGCACGGTCACGCGTCATCGGGTGCCTGCGCCCCCTGCACGCGCGTCCAGGGCTCCCCGAGGGAGCACTGGTGTCCCGCGATGTGGGGGACAGCGGCAGGGGGTTCCGGGGGACCCGACGGACCCGGCAGCGGAAGGGAGAAAGCCCCGATCGGAGGGCGCTCCTCCGCTGCTTCGGCGTGCGCCCGGCACCCTCCGGCGCGCGCCAGGTTACTGCTGCGGCCAAGAACGGGCAAATGCTCGAATAAACTCGGCCGCAGCAGTATATCTGTACATTGTGTGACGTTTGGCCTCCATGACCATTGATAGCAAATACATATTTTGTATTGAGCGGCTGTGTTATGATGTAGTTGTTATTGATCATCATTGAGATATAATCACAAGAATCTTATGCAAAGGGAAAATGTCTGCAGCATAGTGGGATTTCAGCTCCCAAACTTCTGTAATATTAATGCAATGTCTTACTTTTATTGCAGTGAACACTGAAGAGACGGATCTACGACAACACTGCACAGGACAAGAGCAAACACTACAAGCAGCAAAATGATCTTGCAGTTGCAAGTATGTTCTGTAATGTGCACAATTATTATTTATGGGCTACACACCACAGTGCTGGACATATTCTGTTAACTTCTACCCCTACCATGGAGATGTCTTCCTGTGATTGATTCAGTACATCATATGCACAGTGTGGCTATGATATGATGGATGGATTTAATGAACCCACCACCCACTGACATCTGCATCATCTTCTGTAAAGTGCAGCAGGATATTATCAGCATTTGGGGTGGTATAATCTGGGGCATCTATGTGCTTTTGTGCCTGGATAAGTTCCTCCAGCTGAACCACCCCCCTATACCTGCCACACAGGCATACTTACAGAGCACACTTACTTATGCACACTGACACTTGGAATACACACACACACACACACACACAGACACTGTCATGCATGCAGTGTCCTGTATGCAGAGTACAGAAAGTCTCCACCTTACTCTGGCCCGTACTCATGGCCTATCCCCAGCATCTGTCATCCACAACCTCTGTTCCCTCCCTGTAAAGTGCTGCACTAACACACCTGGGTCAGCGCTGCAGCTGATCACAGTGCCGGATCATGATGTCAATGGGATAGGCAGCAGAGCTGATTGACAAGTCAATCAATGCAGCTCCGCAATATATGCACCAAAAGAGATTTCTGTACCCCCTGTCAGGCTACTCCCTGGGCAGCGACCCTTCTCACCCCTCTCATTCCACCTCTGATCACAATAATCTCTCTTGGAGTGTGTAGCAAATTGGAGTTGGGGGAATCTCACCTCTGTAGTGCATGGTCACAATCTGGGCACTGTACCCAAATATTGGGCAATGTGGCACGTCTTACAGTAGAGAATAGAATAAGTAACTATATTCTTTACTTGTGTATTAAGGAACTTATTTGCAATAAAAATTCAGTCCACCTGGGACCAAGACTTTCTGGTTTTCTGAACAAAGTGGAATTGTTTTCCTATAATTTTATATTCTCTGAAATGTAACATCACAATAAAGTACTCCTATTTTTTTCCTTTGTGCTTTTTTATGGACTATTCCTTTATGTATTTCACTTAATGGGACTAATTACCTTACGATTAGATTTCACTTGTATTTTCTTGGGTTACTCTTTGGAATTTCTCTCTGTGTTCATTTATACTATCTTATTTAGAGCAGTCTTTGCCATTGGACCCCATTTCTTGCCAGAGAGATCTGTAACACAGAGTATTGAAGAGAGTACAGAACAGTGGTGAAGTAGATTTTTATGCTTCTAGGCAGCCTCCCTTCTCACCATGTATTCTGCCCCCGACGGTCTCTTGCACTGCTCCCTCCTACACCCACTCTCCTCACTCTTCCCTCCCCTCCCCGCTATCACTCAATGACCCCCTCTCATTCAATCCTGCTCCCTTACTCCCCCCTCACTCATTCTTCCTTCTGCACACACAATCCTCCCGAATATCACTCCCAAACAACACACACACTAATTCTCCCCACAATACACACTATAATACCTCCTTGTGACGATAGCTTCCACAGGCTTATTAATATTACACAAAAATAATTGGGTTTGAACTGAACGAGGCTTAAGATATAATAAATTGTATTTATTCCTTAGAATATAGGTGAACACAACAGATAATACAGTAACGAACAAGAAGTACACTTACTTAAGGGTTGGGGAATGAGAAGTATGATGTAGCATTTCTTTCAGCAGTGAGGAAATCATTCAGGTGATATCAGGTAACCATATCAGCAAACGAAGACAAAGGATATATGGGTGGACAGCAGTTTATAAACCATTCTCCTTCTATTCTTAACCTTAAGCACAGGGGATTGGTTTACAATTACCTCCAGCCACTCACTAACGTGGGAAAGCATTCTGACCCATGCCCCCCTGCTAGTTGGCACATGCGCAGTAGAACTCTGGGGGTCTCATTTCTGAAGCCCCACATTTACGTCAGGAATGCCAGACAGTCTACCATTTGGAGTTCTGGCAGGAAAACCTTTGTTGAAAGGTGTTAACTGGAACACTTAAGACCTGCCCTGGTTTGGGCTTCGGATAAACAGTGAGGGTGATAAAACTCTTTGAACAGCACTTAAATCCTAGACATAGCGGCGTCCCCAGGGCCATCTGCTACCTTATGGCCCAAAAGAATCTCTTCTGGGTCTTTGTCCATACCTTAAGATACACTATTAAGCATAAAACATAAACGTATTAAAATATCCGGTTCCGTTAGGTTTAGCAGGTCCAAACTTCCCAGTTCGCATTGCCAGAACTGGGACACCATATGGTCCAAAAAGCGACTTGCTACGACCTAAGAAACCGAAGTTACACCAATGCACATTAAATCATTTTAATACAAAAATCTCCATTGAAAAAGAAATCTCAGCTTTTCACTAAATCCCCATTGAAAACAACGGGCAGCTCCGCCATAGACTTTCAATGGTAAATCGCCGCCATTGAAGTCAATGGGGGTTTTCTGCCATTGAAGTTTATGGGAAAAGTCCCGAACTTCAAGGGGGTCCATACTCCGTCGGGTTGGTCCAAGCGGGTCAAGGATGGTTCTGCAGCGATGCCGGAGCAGTGGCTACAGATACCCCAAACCCTGATCCGCTGAACCCTCCGGAACCGGAGATATGGATTCCTAAAATTCAGCATTTCTCACTTAGTCATTTTTCTGAGCCGTTTCTGCCGCCGCCGGCAAAGCCTATGGCGCGACCCGCTCTATCTGGTTCGACCCTTATCGGGGGTCCAGGATTCGGGGACCCGGTGGTGGTCGAGTGGGGGGACGCTTAGGAACTAGGGGCAAAAAGAATTTTATCCCTAGGTGCCCTAAAACAGTTTATTTCCCCGCTAATTGACGTTGAACTTGACCCAGTGATTTTAGCTCTTTTGAAGGACATTGTATCCGCTTTGCGGTTTGCGGTCTGGACGGCAGCCAACTAGGTTACCTCGAGGCATCTCCATTGAAGTCAATGAGCCCATTGACTTTCAATGGGAAACCGCCGCTCTCCCTCTCGGACGCCACCTGCTGGTCACTACAGGAAACAGGACGAAAACAGCACAAATTCCTATTGAAATGCATTGAGCCCTAATGGCGGCCAATGGGGACCTGCAAAATGGTGCCCGAAAAGGCGGGAAACTTACACAAAGAGCTATAATCATTAAAGAATTATTAACCCTTGTGCTCCCGGATGGATTCTAGTGTGTGTGTGATGCAAACACTGAGTAACCAGACATTACAATGGAACAGGGGAAAATACATTTACATGTCATAACAAGGGTTACATCACATTTCTGGACCTCAGCCCAGTTAACCCCTTGTCTCCCTGGTGCGGTCAGGGGTGGCCAAATGGGGTGCAACCCCTTTAATACCGGGCCACCCCCTCTCTCCCTCTACACCTCCCCTTCTTAATGCGTGTCCTGTGGCCCACTGGCCCTGACGGGGAGTGGGGCACTGCTGGCACCATTAATGAATTCAGTCTCAGAGGGATAGTCCTGGCGTGAAAGTCCATCAGCATTGCTGTTTTCACTACCCTTTTTGTGCTGAATGGTGAATTCAAATTCTTGCAAAGCCAAGCTCCATCTCAGCAGTTTGGCATTTTCCCCTGATACCCTCTGTAGCCAGCTCAGGGGATTGTGGTCGGTAATGACCGTGAAAGCCCTCCCATAGACATAGGGCTGGAGCTTTTTGAGTGCCCACACAATGGCCAAGCACTCCTTTTCAATGGTGGCATATGCCACCTCCCTGGGGAGCAGTTTGCGACTGAGATACACCACAGGGTGCTCTTTGCCGTCGTCCCCCACCTGGCTCAACACAGCCCCCACACCAAAGTCTGAGGCATCAGTCTGAATAAGAAAATGCTTGGTATAATCTGGGGCAGCCAGGATGGGGGCCTCAGCAAGCGCAGCTTTCAGTGCCTGGAAAGCAGTTTCACAGCAGGAGACCAGGTAATAAGCACAGGCAGTTGCTTCTTAGTCAGATCAGTCAGGGGTTTGGCCACGGCGCTGTACTGTGGGACAAATTTCCTGTAGTACCCTGCGGTGCCCAAAAAGGCCATGACCTGTTTCTTGGTTTTTGGAACAGGCCACTGAACTATGGCTTCTACCTTGGCTGGCTCTGGCTTGAAATGCCCTCCACCCACCCTGTGCCCTAAGTACAGGACTTCTGCCATACCTACCATACACTTAGTGGGTTTTAAGGTAAGCCCAGCCTCCCTGATTCTATCCAGCACCGCAGCTACATGTCCTATGTGGGATTCCCAGGAATTACTAAAGACAGCAATGTCATCTAAGTAAGCCCTGGCATAGCTCTGCATCCCTTCCAGTAACCTATTGACCAGGCGTTGGAAGGTAGCCGGGGCATTCTTCATCCCAAATGGCATCACCAAAAACTCATAGAGGCCACTTGGAGTGAAGAATGCTGACTTCTCCCTAGCCTCCAGGGTCAGGGGAATCTGCCAGTAGCCTTTGCTCAGATCCATGGTGGTCAGATACTTTGCCCCCGCGAGTTCATCTAGTAACTCATCCATGCGGGGCATGGGGTAAGCATCTGACACCGTCCCAGCGTTGAGCAACCGGTAGTCCACACAAAACCGGGTGGTTTTGTCCTTCTTAGGCACTAGGACTACTGGACTTGCCCAAGGGCTCTGGGACGGAGTAATTACCCCTAGGGTCAGCATCTCCTCAATCTCTCTCTCCATACTTGTCTTGACCTCTGCTGACACTCTATAAGCGTGCTTATGCAGAGGCTGCAGGTCCCCTGTGTGTACTGGGTGTTTGGTGAGATGTGTGGTCCCTGGCATGTCAGTGAAGAGGGCGCTATACTGAGCTAGCATGTCCCTGGCTTCTCCCTTCTGCCTAGCACTCAACTGTGCCCCGATCTCTACCTGCTCAACAGTGTTTCCTTGCTTTGCCTCCCCTAGGAGATCAGGCAGAGCATTGCTCGCCGGATCCTCCAGCAGTGGGCTACAAATGGCCATTACTGCTCCCATACTCGGTGCTCTGTATTCCTTTAACATATTCATGTGATATGTCTTGTGCCTCTCAGGCGCTACCTGTACAACATAGTTGCACTCATTCACCTTTCGGATAACCGGGTACGGTCCCGACCAGGCAGCCATCAGCTTGTTCTCCCGAGTGGGTTTGAGAACAAGCACCTGCTGTCCTGGGATGAATTCTCTGCTACGGCCTGCTGGTCATACCATTGCTTCTGCTTGGTCTGAGCAGCCCTGAGGTGGTCCTGGGCCACCCCCATAAGCATCTCTAACCAGTCTCTGAGATCTACTACATACTGGATCACTGAAGCATCAGTAGCAGTAGTCTCCCCCTCCCATCCCTCACGGAAGAGGTCCAGAGGTCCACGTACCCTGCGGCCATATAGTAGCTCGAAGGGGGAGAAGCCTGTAGATTCTTGCGGTACCTCTCGGTATGCAAACAGCAAGTGCTGCAGGTGAATCTCCCAGTCTTTCCCCTCCACCTCTATAAAGGTCCGAAGCATCTGCTTCAGGGTACCATTAAACCTCTCACATAATCCGTTTGTTTGGGGATGGTAAGGGGAAGTGCGCTGGTGCTGTACACCGCAGGCATCCCAGAGACAATGTAACAGTTCACTCATGAACTGCGACCCCTGATCAGTTAGGATCTCACTAGGGAAACCTACCCTAGCAAAAATGTTCAGCAAAGCTGCTGCCACTGTCTTGGCACTTATGGTGCCCAGCGCTACCGCCTCAGGGTACCGGGTGGCAAAATCCACCACCGTGAGGATGTAGCACTTCCCTGACCTGCTAGGAATCATGAGGGGTCCTATCAGGTCCATCGCTACCTTCTGGAAGGGTTCCCCTATTATCGGTAGGGGTCTCAGGGGTGCCTTCACACGGTCGCCCGCCTTACCTACTCGCTGGCAGGCATCACAGGAGCGGCAGAAATCAGCCGCATCCCTGGATGCCCCCGGCCAGAAATAACGCTGCAATAACCGGGCTCGCGTTCTGGTGACCCCCTGATGTCCCGCTAACGGAATAGAGTGAGCTACCCGTAACAATTGCTGTCGGTACCCCTGGGGTACTACTAGCTGTCGCTTACCGGTCAATCCCTTCTCTATTCTCGGGTTCCCTTCTTCTCTGTATAGGAGTCCCTTATGCCATAGGCAGCGCTCAGTGCCCTCCCCTGCCTGAGATTCGGACGCCCGAAGTCTCACGCCGGCCAGGGTAGGGTCTGCCTTCACTGCCTCCCTAAACTGGGCTCCTAAATCTGCCCCCCCCCCCAGTCATGTCATTGTCAGGGGAAGGGGACACGGTAAGGGGGAACAGTAAGTCAGCCTGTGGTTGCAACTGATCCTGGCTTACCTCCCTGGGCTCCTCTGTGCCCTCCGCTAACGTTGGTCCCAAAGGCTGGGGGACTGGGGTGGCCACCGCCGACATTGCTGCGGTCTGGCTCCGGGTAACCGCCGCCACTGCAGCGGGCTGGGGCACACGGTCGTAGGTGCAGGTCATCGGTCCCAGGTCATTGCCCAAAAGAATTTCAGCATCCAAACCTGGTAAAACCCCCACCTCCCGCACACCCTTGACCACCCCCCAATCCAAAAAAATGCGGGCCACCTGCAGGAAACGTGGCTCTCCGTCAGCCACAGTGATCTGTATCCCAGGGCCTGGGATCAATTCCTCTGGCCGGACCATATCAGGTCGGACCAGGGTCACTGCAGCTCCTGAATCAAGTAAGCCAACTGCTTGCCGGTCACCGACTGTGACCGGGGTGAGATGCTTGCTCCTGCCGTCCGTCTGCTGCAGGTCTGCGCTGTGATGTCCTCCGCTCCTGGCTGTAGGCACTGAAGAAACCGGGGTAGGGGTGACATGGGACGTCTCGCTGGGAGTTGTTTCCATGACCGGTCCTGGTTCTTTGGTGGAAGCCACCCGCACGCGGGCTACCGGCTTTGCAGCTGGGGTGCGTTGCCCTCGATAGGGTCCGTTGGAACGCAGGGGTTCCGGGCAATCTGGTCTGATGTGACCAGTACTGTTGCAATTGTAGCACCGGCGCTCATGCCGGAGCTCTCCCGCCTTCTGTGACCCGCTGCCCGCAGGCGGCTTTTGGGTCCACTGGGGGGTACTCACAGCTTTCTTGGCCGGCGCCGGTGGGGTTACCGCTTTGGCTGGTACCTTGGCGGTCATCTGGGACCGGCTGACCACATAGTCATCTGCCATCCTCGCCGCCTCGGTGTAGGTCTTGGGCTTTTTATCATACACAAAAGCCCTCACCGCCGGCGGGCACTGCTGCATGAGCTGCTCCTGAAAGATGAGGTCCAGCAGGCGTTGGTAAGTCTTGGCCTCAGAGCCCTCCACCCAGTGTAACCCATACAAAGCCATGCGGGTCACATAAGTGACATAGGGTTAGGGTTAGGGTTAGGGTTAGGGTTAGGGTTATAGGGGAATACGAAAATTTAGGTATGTGACTCATTTGGGTACAAACCAATCAGAGAAGAGTTAGGGTTGAAAGTAAGGGTTGAAAGTTAGGGTTGAAAGTTAGGGTTGAAAGTTAGGGTTGACACTTAGGATTATTTTTCTATTTTTGTTTGGCCCAGGGTTATAGGGGAATACGAAAATTTAGGTATGTGACTCATTTGGGTACTAACCAATCAGAGAAGAGTTAGGGTTGAAAGTTAGGGTTGAAAGTTAGGGTTGAAAGTTAGGGTTGAAAGTTAGGGTTGAAAGTTAGGGTTGAAAGTTAGGGTTGACACTTAGGATTATTTTTCTATTTTTGTTTGGCCCAGGGTTATAGGGGAATACGAAAATTTAGGTATGTGACTCATTTGGGTTCTAACCAATCAGAGAAGAGTTAGGGTTGAAAGTTAGGGTTGAAAGTTAGGGTTGAAAGTTAGGGTTGACACTTAGGATTATTTTTCTATTTTTGTTTGGCCCAGGGTGATAGGGGAATACGAAAATTTAGGTATGTGACTCATTTGGGTACTAACCAATCAGAGAAGAGTTAGGGTTGAAAGTTAGGGTTGAAAGTTAGGGTTGAAAGTTAGGGTTGAAAGTTAGGGTTGACACTTAGGATTATTTTTCTATTTTTGTTTGGCCCAGGGTTATAGGGGAATACGAAAATTTAGGTATGTGACTCATTTGGGTACTAACCAATCAGAGAAGAGTTAGGGTTGAAAGTTAGGGTTGAAAGTTAGGGTTGAAAGTTAGGGTTGAAAGTTAGGATTATTTTTCTATTTTTGTTTGGCCCAGGGTTATAGGGGAATACGAAAATTTAGGTATGTGACTCATTTGGGTACTAACCAATCAGAGAAGAGTTAGGGTTGAAAGTTAGGGTTGAAAGTTAGGGTTGAAAGTTAGGGTTGAAAGTTAGGGTTGACACTTAGGATTATTTTTCTATTTTTGTTTGGCCCAGGGTTAAAGGGGAATACGAAAATTTAGGTATGTGACTCATTTGGGTACTAACCAATCAGAGAAGAGTTAGGGTTGAAAGTTAGGGTTGAAAGTTAGGGTTGAAAGTTAGGGTTGAAAGTTAGGGTTGAAAGTTAGGGTTGAAAGTTAGGGTTGAAAGATAGGGTTGAAAGATAGGGTTGACACTTAGGATTATTTTTCTATTTTTGTTTGGCCCAGGGTTATAGGGGAATACGAAAATTTAGGTATGTGACTCATTTGGGTACTAACCAATCAGAGAAGAGTTAGGGTTGAAAGTTAAGGTTGAAAGTTAGGGTTGAAAGTTAGGGTTGACACTTAGGATTATTTTTCTATTTTTGTTTGGCCCAGGGTTATAGGGGAATACGAAAATTTAGGTATGTGACTCATTTGGGTACTAACCAATCAGAGAAGAGTTAGGGTTGAAAGTTAGGGTTGAAAGTTAGGGTTGAAAGTTAGGGTTGAAAGTTAGGGTTGACACTTAGGATTATTTTTCTATTTTTGTTTGGCCCAGGGTTATAGGGGAATACGAAAATTTAGGTATGTGACTCATTTGGGTACTAACCAATCAGAGAAGAGTTAGGGTTGAAAGTTAGGGTTGAAAGTTAGGGTTGAAAGTTAGGGTTGAAAGTTAGGGTTGAAAGTTAGGGTTGACACTTAGGATTATTTTTCTATTTTTGTTTGGCCCAGGGTTATAGGGGAATACGAAAATTTAGGTATGTGACTCATTTGGGTACTAACCAATCAGAGAAGAGTTAGGGTTGAAAGTTAAGGTTGAAAGTTAGGGTTGAAAGTTAGGGTTGACACTTAGGATTATTTTTCTATTTTTGTTTGGCCCAGGGTTATAGGGGAATACGAAAATTTAGGTATGTGACTCATTTGGGTACTAACCAATCAGAGAAGAGTTAGGGTTGAAAGTTAGGGTTGAAAGTTAGGGTTGAAAGTTAGGGTTGAAAGTTAGGGTTGAAAGTTAGGGTTGACACTTAGGATTATTTTTCTATTTTTGTTTGGCCCAGGGTTATAGGGGAATACGAAAATTTAGGTATGTGACTCATTTGGGTACTAACCAATCAGAGAAGAGTTAGGGTTGAAAGTTAGGGTTGAAAGTTAGGGTTGAAAGTTAGGGTTGAAAGTTAGGGTTGAAAGTTAGGGTTGACACTTAGGATTATTTTTCTATTTTTGTTTGGCCCAGGGTTATAGGGGAATACGAAAATTTAGGTATGTGACTCATTTGGGTACTAACCAATCAGAGAAGAGTTAGGGTTGAAAGTTAGGGTTGAAAGTTAGGGTTGAAAGTTAGGGTTGAAAGTTAGGGTTGACACTTAGGATTATTTTTCTATTTTTGTTTGGCCCAGGGTTATAGGGGAATACGAAAATTTAGGTATGTGACTCATTTGGGTACTAACCAATCAGAGAAGAGTTAGGGTTGAAAGTTAGGGTTGAAAGTTAGGGTTGAAAGTTAGGGTTGAAAGTTAGGGTTGAAAGTTAGGGTTGACACTTAGGATTATTTTTCTATTTTTGTTTGGCCCAGGGTTATAGGGGAATACGAAAATTTAGGTATGTGACTCATTTGGGTACTAACCAATCAGAGAAGAGTTAGGGTTGAAAGTTAGGGTTGAAAGTTAGGGTTGAAAGTTAGGGTTGAAAGTTAGGATTATTTTTCTATTTTTGTTTGGCCCAGGGTGATAGGGGAATACGAAAATTTAGGTATGTGACTCATTTGGGTACTAACCAATCAGAGAAGAGTTAGGGTTGAAAGTTAGGGTTGAAAGTTAGGGTTGAAAGTTAGGGTTGACATTTAGGATTATTTTTCTATTTTTGTTTGGCCCAGGGTTATAGGGGAATACGAAAATTTAGGTATGTGACTCATTTGGGTACTAACCAATCAGAGAAGAGTTAGGGTTGAAAGTTAGGGTTGAAAGTTAGGGTTGAAAGTTAGGGTTGAAAGTTAGGGTTGAAAGTTAGGGTTGAAAGTTAGGGTTGACACTTAGGATTATTTTTCTATTTTTGTTTGGCCCAGGGTTATAGGGGAATACGAAAATTTAGGTATGTGACTCATTTGGGTACTAACCAATCAGAGAAGAGTTAGGGTTGAAAGTTAAGGTTGAAAGTTAGGGTTGAAAGTTAGGGTTGACACTTAGGATTATTTTTCTATTTTTGTTTGGCCCAGGGTTATAGGGGAATACGAAAATTTAGGTATGTGACTCATTTGGGTACTAACCAATCAGAGAAGAGTTAGGGTTGAAAGTTAGGGTTGAAAGTTAGGGTTGAAAGTTAGGGTTGAAAGTTAGGGTTGACACTTAGGATTATTTTTCTATTTTTGTTTGGCCCAGGGTTATAGGGGAATACGAAAATTTAGGTATGTGACTCATTTGGGTACTAACCAATCAGAGAAGAGTTAGGGTTGAAAGTTAGGGTTGAAAGTTAGGGTTGAAAGTTAGGGTTGAAAGTTAGGGTTGAAAGTTAGGGTTGAAAGTTAGGGTTGACACTTAGGATTATTTTTCTATTTTTGTTTGGCCCAGGGTTATAGGGGAATACGAAAATTTAGGTATGTGACTCATTTGGGTACTAACCAATCAGAGAAGAGTTAGGGTTGAAAGTTAGGGTTGAAAGTTAGGGTTGAAAGTTAGGGTTGAAATTTAGGGTTGAAAGTTAGGGTTGAAAGTTAGGGTTATTTGTCTATTTTTGTTTGGCCCAGGGTTATAGGGGAATACGAAAATTTAGGTATGTGACTCATTTGGGTACTAACCAATCAGAGAAGAGTTAGGGTTGAAAGTTAGGGTTGAAAGTTAGGGTTGAAAGTTAGGGTTGAAAGTTAGGGTTGAAAGTTAGGATTATTTTTCTATTTTTGTTTGGCCCAGGGTTATAGGGGAATACGAAAATTTAGGTATGTGACTCATTTGGGTACTAACCAATCAGAGAAGAGTTAGGGTTGAAAGTTAGGGTTGAAAGTTAGGGTTGAAAGTTAGGGTTGACACTTAGGATTATTTTTCTATTTTTGTTTGGCCCAGGGTTATAGGGGAATACGAAAATTTAGGTATGTGACTCATTTGGGTACTAACCAATCAGAGAAGAGTTAGGGTTGAAAGTTAAGGTTGAAAGTTAGGGTTGAAAGTTAGGGTTGACACTTAGGATTATTTTTCTATTTTTGTTTGGCCCAGGGTTATAGGGGAATACGAAAATTTAGGTATGTGACTCATTTGGGTACTAACCAATCAGAGAAGAGTTAGGGTTGAAAGTTAGGGTTGAAAGTTAGGGTTGAAAGTTAGGGTTGAAAGTTAGGGTTGACACTTAGGATTATTTTTCTATTTTTGTTTAGGGTTAGGGTTAGGGTTAGGGTTAGGGTTAGGGTTAGGGTTAGGGTTAGGGTTAGGGTTAGGGTTAGGGTTAGGGTTAGGGTTATAGGGGAATACGAAAATTTAGGTATGTGACTCATTTGGGTACTAACCAATCAGAGAAGAGTTAGGGTTGAAAGTTAGGGTTGAAAGTTAGGGTTGAAAGTTAGGGTTGAAAGTTAGGGTTGACAGTTAGGATTATTTTTCTATTTTTGTTTGGCCCAGGGTTATAGGGGAATACGAAAATTTAGGTATGTGACTCATTTGGGTACTAACCAATCAGAGAAGAGTTAGGGTTGAAAGTTAGGGTTGAAAGTTAGGGTTGAAAGTTAGGGTTGACACTTAGGATTATTTTTCTATTTTTGTTTGGCCCAGGGTTATAGGGGAATACGAAAATTTAGGTATGTGACTCATTTGGGTACTAACCAATCAGAGAAGAGTTAGGGTTGAAAGTTAGGGTTGAAAGTTAGGGTTGAAAGTTAGGGTTGAAAGTTAGGGTTGAAAGTTAGGGTTGACACTTAGGATTATTTTTCTATTTTTGTTTGGCCCAGGGTTATAGGGGAATACGAAAATTTAGGTATGTGACTCATTTGGGTACTAACCAATCAGAGAAGAGTTAGGGTTGAAAGTTAAGGTTGAAAGTTAGGGTTGAAAGTTAGGGTTGACACTTAGGATTATTTTTCTATTTTTGTTTGGCCCAGGGTTATAGGGGAATACGAAAATTTAGGTATGTGACTCATTTGGGTACTAACCAATCAGAGAAGAGTTAGGGTTGAAAGTTAGGGTTGAAAGTTAGGGTTGAAAGTTAGGGTTGAAAGTTAGGGTTGAAAGTTAGGGTTGACACTTAGGATTATTTTTCTATTTTTGTTTGGCCCAGGGTTATAGGGGAATACGAAAATTTAGGTATGTGACTCATTTGGGTACTAACCAATCAGAGAAGAGTTAGGGTTGAAAGTTAGGGTTGAAAGTTAGGGTTGAAAGTTAGGGTTGAAAGTTAGGGTTGAAAGTTAGGGTTGACACTTAGGATTATTTTTCTATTTTTGTTTGGCCCAGGGTTATAGGGGAATACGAAAATTTAGGTATGTGACTCATTTGGGTACTAACCAATCAGAGAAGAGTTAGGGTTGAAAGTTAGGGTTGAAAGTTAGGGTTGAAAGTTAGGGTTGAAAGTTAGGGTTGACACTTAGGATTATTTTTCTATTTTTGTTTGGCCCAGGGTTATAGGGGAATACGAAAATTTAGGTATGTGACTCATTTGGGTACTAACCAATCAGAGAAGAGTTAGGGTTGAAAGTTAGGGTTGAAAGTTAGGGTTGAAAGTTAGGGTTGAAAGTTAGGGTTGAAAGTTAGGGTTGACACTTAGGATTATTTTTCTATTTTTGTTTGGCCCAGGGTTATAGGGGAATACGAAAATTTAGGTATGTGACTCATTTGGGTACTAACCAATCAGAGAAGAGTTAGGGTTGAAAGTTAGGGTTGAAAGTTAGGGTTGAAAGTTAGGGTTGAAAGTTAGGGTTGAAAGTTAGGGTTGAAAGTTAGGGTTGAAAGTTAGGGTTGACACTTAGGATTATTTTTCTATTTTTGTTTGGCCCAGGGTTATAGGGGAATACGAAAATTTAGGTATGTGACTCATTTGGGTTCTAACCAATCAGAGAAGAGTTAGGGTTGAAAGTTAGGGTTGAAAGTTAGGGTTGAAAGTTAGGGTTGACACTTAGGATTATTTTTCTATTTTTGGGTTAGGGTTAGGGTTAGGGTTAGGGTTAGGGTTAGGGTTAGGGTTAGGGTTAGGGTTAGGGTTAGGGTTAGGGTTAGGGTTAGGGTTAGGGTTAGGGTTAGGGTTATAGGGGAATACGAAAATTTAGGTATGTGACTCATTTGGGTACTAACCAATCAGAGAAGAGTTAGGGTTGAAAGTTAGGGTTGAAAGTTAGGGTTGAAAGTTAGGGTTGACACTTAGGATTATTTTTCTATTTTTGTTTGGCCCAGGGTTATAGGGGAATACGAAAATTTAGGTATGTGACTCATTTGGGTACTAACCAATCAGAGAAGAGTTAGGGTTGAAAGTTAGGGTTGAAAGTTAGGGTTGAAAGTTAGGGTTGAAAGTTAGGGTTGACACTTAGGATTATTTTTCTATTTTTGTTTGGCCCAGGGTTATAGGGGAATACGAAAATTTAGGTATGTGACTCATTTGGGTACTAACCAATCAGAGAAGAGTTAGGGTTGAAAGTTAGGGTTGAAAGTTAGGGTTGAAAGTTAGGGTTGAAAGTTAGGGTTGAAAGTTAGGGTTGACACTTAGGATTATTTTTCTATTTTTGTTTGGCCCAGGGTTATAGGGGAATACGAAAATTTAGGTATGTGACTCATTTGGGTACTAACCAATCAGAGAAGAGTTAGGGTTGAAAGTTAGGGTTGAAAGTTAGGGTTGAAAGTTAGGGTTGAAAGTTAGGGTTGACACTTAGGATTATTTTTCTATTTTTGTTTGGCCCAGGGTTATAGGGGAATACGAAAATTTAGGTATGTGACTCATTTGGGTACTAACCAATCAGAGAAGAGTTAGGGTTGAAAGTTAGGGTTGAAAGTTAGGGTTGAAAGTTAGGGTTAGGGTTAGGGTTAGGGTTAGGGTTAGGGTTATAGGGGAATACGAAAATTTAGGTATGTGACTCATTTGGGTACTAACCAATCAGAGAAGAGTTAGGGTTGAAAGTTAGGGTTGAAAGTTAGGGTTGAAAGTTAGGGTTGAAAATTAGGGTTGACACTTAGGATTATTTTTCTATTTTTGTTTGGCCCAGGGTTATAGGGGAATACGGAAATTTAGGTATGTGACTCATTTGGGTACTAACCAATCAGAGAAGAGTTAGGGTTGAAAGTTAGGGTTGAAAGTTAGGGTTGAAAGTTAGGGTTGACACTTAGGATTATTTTTCTATTTTTGTTTGGCCCAGGGTTATAGGGGAATACGAAAATTTAGGTATGTGACTCATTTGGGTACTAACCAATCAGAGAAGAGTTAGGGTTGAAAGTTAGGGTTGAAAGTTAGGGTTGAAAGTTAGGGTTGAAAGTTAGGGTTGAAAGTTAGGGTTGAAAGTTAGGGTTGACACTTAGGATTATTTTTCGATTTTTGTTTGGCCCAGGGTTATAGGGGAATACGAAAATTTAGGTATGTGACTCATTTGGGTACTAACCAATCAGAGAAGAGTTAGGGTTGAAAGTTAGGGTTGAAAGTTAGGGTTGAAAGTTAGGGTTGAAAGTTAGGGTTGACACTTAGGATTATTTTTCTATTTTTGTTTGGCCCAGGGTTATAGGGGAATACGAAAATTTAGGTATGTGACTCATTTGGGTACTAACCAATCAGAGAAGAGTTAGGGTTGAAAGTTAGGGTTGAAAGTTAGGGTTGAAAGTTAGGGTTGAAAGTTAGGGTTGACACTTAGGATTATTTTCTATTTTTGTTTGGCCCAGGGTTATAGGGGAATACGAAAATTTAGGTATGTGACTCATTTGGGTACTAACCAATCAGAGAAGAGTTAGGGTTGAAAGTTAGGGTTGAAAGTTAGGGTTGAAAGTTAGGGTTGAAAGTTAGGGTTGAAAGTTAGGGTTGAAAGTTAGGGTTGAAAGTTAGGATTATTTTTCTATTTTTGTTTGGCCCAGGGTTATAGGGGAATACGAAAATTTAGGTATGTGACTCATTTGGGTACTAACCAATCAGAGAAGAGTTAGGGTTGAAAGTTAGGGTTGAAAGTTAGGGTTGAAAGTTAGGGTTGAAAGTTAGGGTTGAAAGTTAGGGTTGAATGTTAGGGTTGACATTTAGGATTATTTTTCGATTTTTGTTTGGCCCAGGGTTATAGGGGAATACGAAAATTTAGGTATGTGACTCATTTGGGTACTAACCAATCAGAGAAGAGTTAGGGTTGAAAGTTAGGGTTGAAAGTTAGGGTTGAAAGTTAGGGTTGAAAGTTAGGGTTGACACTTAGGATTATTTTTCTATTTTTGTTTGGCCCAGGGTTATAGGGGAATACGAAAATTTAGGTATGTGACTCATTTGGGCACTAACCAATCAGAGAAGAGTTAGGGTTGAAAGTTAGGGTTGAAAGTTAGGGTTGAAAGTTAGGGTTGAAAGTTAGGGTTGAAACTTAGGATTATTTTTCTATTTTTGTTTGGCCCAGGGTTATAGGGGAATACGAAAATTTAGGTATGTGACTCATTTGGGTACTAACCAATCAGAGAAGAGTTAGGGTTGAAAGTTAGGGTTGAAAGTTAGGGTTGAAAGTTAGGGTTGAAAGTTAGGGTTGAAAGTTAGGGTTGACACTTAGGATTATTTTTCTATTTTTGTTTGGCCCAGGGTTAAAGGGGAATACGAAAATTTAGGTATGTGACTCATTTGGGAACTAACCAATCAGAGAAGAGTTAGGGTTGAAAGTTAGGGTTGAAAGTTAGGGTTGAAAGTTAGGGTTGAAAGTTAGGGTTGAAAGTTAGGGTTGACACTTAGGATTATTTTTCTATTTTTGTTTGGCCCAGGGTTATAGGGGAATACGAAAATTTAGGTATGTGACTCATTTGGGTACTAACCAATCAGAGAAGAGTTAGGGTTGAAAGTTAGGGTTGAAAGTTAGGGTTGAAAGTTAGGGTTGAAAGTTAGGGTTGAAAGTTAGGGTTGAAAGTTAGGGTTGACACTTAGGATTATTTGGGTTAGGGTTAGGGTTAGGGTTAGGGTTATAGGGGAATACGAAAATTTAGGTATGTGACTCATTTGGGTACTAACCAATCAGAGAAGAGTTAGGGTTGAAAGTTAGGGTTGAAAGTTAGGGTTGAAAGTTAGGGTTAGGGTTAGGGTTAGGGTTATAGGGGAATACGAAAATTTAGGTATGTGACTCATTTGGGTACTAACCAATCAGAGAAGAGTTAGGGTTGAAAGTTAGGGTTGAAAGTTAGGGTTGAAAGTTAGGGTTGAAAGTTAGGGTTGAAAGTTAGGGTTATTTTTCTATTTTTATTTGGCCCAGGGTTATAGGGGAATACGAAAATTTAGGTATGTGACTCATTTGGGTACTAACCAATCAGAGAAGAGTTAGGGTTGAAAGTTAGGGTTGAAAGTTAGGGTTGAAAGTTAGGGTTGACACTTAGGATTATTTTTCTATTTTTGTTTGGCCCAGGGTTATAGGGGAATACGAAAATTTAGGTATGTGACTCATTTGGGTACTAACCAATCAGAGAAGAGTTAGGGTTAGCGTTGAAAGTTAGGGTTAGGGTTGACCCTTACGATTATTTTTGTATTTGTGTTTGGTGAAAAAAGAATAGAACATTTTTAGTTATGTGACTCATTTAGGTACTTGGCCAATGAGAGTTAAGTTCTGAACAATTTAGGGAGGGTGTGGTTTGGGGTTGAAAGTGTGGTAAGAAAAAGTGTAAGTGGGTAAGAACGTGAGGGAGGTTGTGGGTAGGTGGGTGAGGGAGGTTTAGGGATGTATGGTGGGTGTGGGTAAGGAGGTTGAAGGTTTTTGAGGGAAGGTGGATGATGAAGAGAGTGGGTAGGTGGTGTTGAAGGTGGATTAGGGAGGGTGAGTAAATGTGTCTGGGAGGGTGAGGATGAAGGTGGGTGAAAAAAGTGTGGGTCAGTTCAGGTATGGGTGAGTGGGCAAGGGTGAGGCTGGGTATTGGTGTGCAGGTAAGGGTGGTGAAGGTGAATTTTAATATGGATGATGAGGGTAGAAGGTGGGTGAGGGAGGTTGGGTGAAGGAGGGTGTGGGAAGGTGATGTTGAAGGTGGGTGAGGGATGGTTAATATGGGTATAGGAGGCTTTGTAGGTAAGGTTGAGGCCAGTAAGGTAGAGTGAACATGGGTGAGGGAGGGTGAGGATTAAGGTGGAAGAGGGAGGGTGTGTTTAAGTGGGGTTAAAGGTTGGTAAATGTAGGTGAGGTAGGGGGATGAGTGAAGGTGTGGGTGAGTGAAGGTGTTGGTGAGGGGGCAATGGTGGGTGGGTGAAGGTGGATGAGTGTGAGGGTGAAGGTGGATGAGGTGGTGGGTGATAGTGAACATGGGTCAAGAGCGGGTGAGGGAGGGCATGGAATCAGTCTGTGAGCCTGCCCTTTCTATTTTGTTGTATATATTCTATTCCCTATCCAATTGACATGTTGCATTTATATGCAGTTAGTCATTCAAAAATTTGAAAACTCTTGCATTCGTTGCATGTTAGCGAGAGGCACCCTTAGAGGTAAAGAGCTAGCTTTTACCTCACTACTAAGTACTTGGACATTGAGGACTAGATCCGTTTTGTACAGAGCGGAGCTTCTCCTCTGCCGTATGCTAGGAGTGAAGAAGCACTACTGTCTATCGTCCGTAAAGGGGTATGCTTTCTTCCCCCAATTTACAGTCGAGCTAGCGCTGCAGATGGGACAGTAGCGAAGAGTTCACTGCCTGACTCTAAAAGGGCACACTCGTGTAAAGGGAGAGAAATCAACTCAAAGCTTTATATCCTGAGAGATAAAAGCAATGCATTGTGTAGGTGTACTCACTTACCTCAACTACTTACCTCCTTGTTAGTATGTCCTTTGTGAACATCATCTTGATAGACGAACTTACCTATTTTCATACTGCAAATAAATTTTACCCAAGATAAGTGAAAAAATATAATGCAATCCCCTTTAGAGCAATGCAGTTGAGGACCCTCTTTCACTGATGAACTAAATAAACAATGCTTAGACTGAGTGAGAGAGGGGTTTGTGAGAGAGAGGGGAGAGTGGTAGTCCTTGAAAGAGAGAGAGAAAGAAAGGACATTTGTGAGAGTAAAATACAGGTGATTTAGAAGGAGCAGGGATGCTAGTCAGGGAGAGTAATAGAGAGCAGGGAGAGAAAGAGAGGGTTTGAGAAAGAAAAAGAGAGAGAGAGAAGTGGAAGAAAGAAATGTGTGTGAGAGCAAGAGACGGGTTGAAGTGAAAGAGATAGAGTGGGAGTAAGAGAGAAAAAAATGGAGAGAAGGGAGAGGGAGAGAGAAGGGAGAGGGAGAGAGAAGAGAGGGAGAGAGAAGGGAGAGAGAGAAAGCAGGGAGAGACAAGTGTGAGAGGAGGGACAGAGAAGGGAGAGGGAGAGAGAAGGGAGAGGGAGAGAAAAGGAAAAGGGAGAGAAAATGAAAAGGGAGAGAGAAGGAAATGGAGATAGAAGGAAAAGGGAGAGAGAAGGAAGAGGGAGAGAGAATGGAGAGACAAGGGAGAGGGAGAGACAAGGAAAGGGAGAGAGAAGGGATAGTGAGAGAGAAGGGAGAGGGAGAGAGATGGAAGTGACAAGGGAGAGAGGAGGGAGAGAGAAGGGAGAGGGAGAGCGAATGAAAGGAGAGGGGAAAGGAAAAGGGAGAGAATGGAGAGACAAGGAAAAGGGAGAGAGCATGGAAAGTGAGAGAGAAGGAAGAGGGAGAGAGAAGGAAGAGGGAGAGAGATGGGATAGGGAGAGAGAAGGGAGAGAGAAGGCAGAGGGATAGAGAAGGGAGTGAGAAAAGGGAGAGAGAATGGAGAGAGAAAGAAAAGGGAGAGAGAAGGGAGAGGGAGAGACAAGGAAAGGGAGAGAGAAGGGATAGGGAGAGAGAAGGAAGAGGGAGAGAGAGAAGGGATAGGGAGAGAAAGAAGGGATAGGGAGAGAGAGAAGGGATAGGGAGAGGAAGAAGGGATACGGAGAGAGAGAAGGTAGATGTAGAGAGAAGGGAGATGGAGAGAGAAGGGAGAGGGAGAGAGAAGGGTGAGGGAGAGAAAAGGAAAAGGGAAAGAAAAGGAAAAGGGAGAGAAAAGGAAAAGGGAGAGAAAAGGAAAAGGGAGAGAAAAGGAAAAGGGAGAGAAAAGGAAAAGAAAAGGGAGAGAAAAGGGAGAGAAAAGGGAGAGAAAAGGGAGAGAAAAGGGAGAGAGAAGGCAAAATGAGAGAGAAGGTAAAGGGAGAGAGAAGGAAAAGGGAGAGAGAAGGAAAGGGAGATAGAAGGAAAAGGGAGAGAGAAGGAAGAGGGAGAGAGAAGGAAGAGGGAGAGAGAATGGAGAGACAAGGGAGAGGGAGAGACAAGGAAAGGGAGAGAGAAGGGATAGGGAGAGAGAAGGGATAGGGAGAGAGAAGGGAGAGGGAGAGAGAAGGGAGAGGGAGAGAGAATGGAGAGACAAGGGAGAGGGAGAGACAAGGAAAGGGAGAGAGAAGGGATAGGGAGAGAGAAGGGATAGGGAGAGAGAAGGGAGAGGGAGAGAGAAGGGAGAGGGAGAGAGTGATGAGGGAGTGACAAGGAAAAGGGAGAGAGAAGGGAGAGGGAGAGAGAAGGGAGAGGGAGAGAGGAGAGAGAGAAGGGAGAGAGAGAAGGGAGAGGGATAGACAGAGAGAAGGAAGAGGGTGCGAGAGAAGGGAAAGGGAGAGAGAGAGAAGGGAGAGGGGGAGAGAGAGGTAGAGGGAATGATCAGGGAGTTATAAGGGAGAGGGATAGAGAAGGGAGGGGGAGAGAGAGAGAGAAGGGAGTGGAGAGAGAGAGAAGGGAGAGGGAGAGCAAAGGAAAGGGGAGGGGAAAGGAAAAGGGAGAGAATGGAGAGACAAGGAAAAGGGAGAGAGATTGGAAAGGGAGAGAGAAGGAAGAGGGAGAGAGAAGGAAGAGGGAGAGAGAATGGATAGGGAGAGAGAAGGGAGAGAGAAGGCAGAGGGATAGAGAAGGGAGTGAGAAAATGGAGAGAGAAAGAAAAGGGAGAGAGAAGGAAAAGGGAGAGAGAAGGAAAAGGGAGAGAGAAGGAAAGGGAGATAGAAGGAAAAGGGAGAGAGAATGAGAAGGGAGAGAGAATGGAGAGACAAGGAAGAGGGAGAGACAAGGAAAGGGAGAGAGAAGGGATAGGGAGAGCGAAGGAAGAGGGAGAGAGAAAAGGGAGAGAGAGAGAGAAGGGAGAGAAAGAGAGTGATGAGGGAGTGACAAGGAAAAGGGAGAGAGAAGGGAGAGGGAGAGAGAAGGGAGAGGGAGAGAGGAGAGAGAAAAGGGAGAGAGAGAGAAGGGAGAGGGAGAGAGAGAGGTAGAGGGAATGACGAGGGAGTTATAAGGGAGAGGGAGAGAGAAGGGAGGGGGAGAGAGAGAGAAGGGAGTGGAGAGAGAGAGAAGGGAGTGGAGAGAGAGAGAAGGGAGAGGGAGAGCGAAGGAAAGGGGAGGCAAGGAAAAGGGAGAGAATGGAGAGATAAGTAAAATGGAGAGAGCATGGAAAGGGAGAGAGCATGGAAAGGGAGAGAGCATGGAAAGGGAGAGAGAAGTAAGAGGGAGAGAGAAGGAAGAGGGAGAGAGAATGGAGAGACAAGGGAGAGGGAGAGACAAGGAAAGGGAGAGAGAAGGGATAGGGAGAGAGAAGGGAGAGGGAGAGAGAAGGGGGTGACAAGGGAGAGAGGAGGGAGAGAGAAGGGAGAGGGAGAGAGAAGGAAAAGGGAGGGGAAAGGAAAAGGGAGAGAGAAGGAAGAGGGAGGGAGAAGGAAGATGGAGAGAGAAGGAAGATGGAGAGAGAAGGAAGATGGAGAGAGAAGGAAGATGGAGAGAGAAGGAAGAGGGAGAGAGAAGGAAGAGGGAGAGAGAAGGAAGAGGGAGAGAGAAGGAAGAGGGAGAGAGAAGGAAGAGGGAGAGAGAAGGAAGAGGGAGAGAGAAGGAAGAGGGAGAGAGAATGGAGAGACAAGGGAGAGGTAGAAACAAGGGAGAGGGAGCGACAAGGGATAGGGAGAGAGAAGGAAGAGGGTGAGAGAGAAAGGAATGGTTGAGAGAGAGAAGGGAGAGGGAGAGGGAATGACGAGGGAGTTATAAGGGAGAGGGAGAGAGAAGGGAGGGGGAGAGAGAGAAGGGAGTGGAGAGAGAGAGAAGGGAGAGGGAGAGCGAAGGAAAGGGTAGGGGAAAGGAAAAGGGAGAGAATGGAGAGATAAGGAAAAGGGAGATAGCATGGAAAGGGAGAGAGACGGAAGAGGGAGAGAGAAGGAAGAGGGAGAGAGAAGGGATAGGGAGAGAGAAGGGAGAGAAAGGCAGAGGGATAGAGAAGGGAGTGAGAAAAGGGAGAGAGAAAGAAAAGGGAGAGAGAAGGGAAAAGGAGAGAGAAGGAAAAGGGAGAGAGAAGGAAAAGGGAGAGAGAAGGAAAGGGAGAGGGAAGGAAAAGGGAGAGAGAATGGAGAGACAAGGGAGAGGGAGAGACAAGGAAAGGGAGAGAGAAGGGATAGGGAGAGAGAAGGGAGAGGGAGAGAGGAGGGGGTGACAAGGGAGAGAGGAGGGAGAGAGAAGGGAGAGGGAGAGAGAAGGAAAAGGGAGCGGAAAGGAAAAGGGAGAGAGAATGGAAAGGGAGAGAGAAGGAAGATGGAGAGAGAAGGAAGATGGAGAGAGAAGGAAGATGGAGAGAGAAGGAAGAGGGAGAGAGAATGGAGAGACAAGGGAGAGGTAGAAACAAGGCAGAGGGAGCGACAAGGGATAGGGAGAGAGAAGGAAGAGGGAGAGAGAAAGGGATAGGGAGAGAGAGAAGGGATACGGAGAGAGAGAAGGGATACGGAGAGAGAGAAGGGATACGGAGAGAGAGAAGGTAGATGTAGAGAGAAGGGAGATGGAGAAAGAAGGAAGATGGAGAAGGGAGAGAGAGAAGGGAGAGGGAGAGAGAGAGGTAGAGGGAATGACGAGGGAGTTATAAGGGAGAGGGAGAGAGAAGGGAGGGGGAGAGAGAGAGAGAAGGGAGTGGAGAGAGAGAGAAGGGAGAGGGAGAGCGAAGGAAAGGGGAGGGGAAAGGAAAAGGGAGAGAATGGAGAGATAAGGAAAAGGGAGAGAGCATGGAGAGGGAGAGAGAAGGGAGAGGGAGAGAGGAGAGAGAGAAGGGAGAGTGAGAGAAGGGAGAGGGAGAGACAGAGAGAAGGAAGAGGGTGAGAGAGAAGGGAAAGGGAGAGAGAGAGAGAAGGGAGAGGGAGAGAGAGAGGTAGAGGGAATGACGAGGGAGTTATAAGGGAGAGGGAGAGAGAAGGGAGGGGGAGAGAGAGAGAGAAGGGAGAGGAGAGAGAGAGAGAAGGGAGAGGGAGAGCGAAGGAAAGGGGAGGGGAAAGGAAAAGGGAGAGAATGGAGAGATAAGGAAAAGGGAGAGAGCATGGAAAGGGAGAGAGAAGTAAGAGGGAGAGAGAAGGAAGAGGGAGAGAGAAGGTATAGGGAGAGAGAAGGGAGAGGGAGATAGAAGGGGGTGACAAGGGAGAGAGGAGGGAGAGAGAAGGGAGAGGGAGAGAGAAGGAAAAGGGAGGGAAAAGGAAAAGGGAGAGAGAATGGAAAGGGAGAGAGAAGGAAGATGGAGAGAGAAGGAAGATGGAGAGAGAAGGAAGATGGAGAGAGAAGGAAGATGGGGAGAGAAGGAAGAGGGAGAGGGAAGGAAGAGGGAGAGAGAATGGAGAGACAAGGGAGAGGTAGAAACAAGGGAGAGGGAGCGACAAGGGATAGGGAGAGAGAAGGAAGAGGGAGAGAGAGAAGGGATAGGGAGAGAGAGAAGGGATAGGGAGAGAGAGAAGGGATACGGAGAGAGAGAAGGTAGATGTAGAGAGAAGGGAGATGGAGAAAGAAGGAAGATGGAGAAGGGAGAGAGAGAGAAGGGAGAGAGAGAGAGTGATGAGGGAGTGACAAGGAAAAGGGATTGAGAAGGGAGAGGGAGAGAGAAGGTAGAGGGAGAGAGGAGAGAGAGAAGGGAGAGAGAGAAGGGAGAGGGAGAGGGAGAGAGAAGGAAGAGGGTGAGAGAGAAGGGAAAGGGAGAGAGAGAAGGGAGAGGGAATGACGAGGGAGTTATAAGGGAGAGGGAGAGAGAAGGGAGGGGGAGAGAGAGAATGGAGAGGGAGAGAGAGAGAGAGAGAGAGAAGGGAGAGGGAGAGAGAGAAGGAAGAGGGAGAGAGAGAAGGAAGAGGGAGAGAGAGAAGGAAGAGGGAGAGAGAGAAGGGATACGGAGAGAGAGAAGGTAGATGTAGAGAGAAGGGAGATGGAGAAGAAGGAAGATGGAGAAGGGAGAGAGAGAGAGAGAGAGAGAGAGAGAGAGAGAGAGAGAGAGAGAGAGAGAGAGAGAGAGATGAGGGAGTGACAAGGAAAATGGAGAGAGAAGGGAGAGTGAGAGAGAAGGGAGAGGGAGAGAGGAGAGAGAAGGGAGAGAGAGAAGAGAGAGGGAGAGACAGAGAGAAGGAAGAGGGTGAGAGAGAAAGGAATGGTTGAGAGAGAGAAGGGAGAGGGAGAGGGAATGTTGAGGGAGTTATAAGGGAGAGGGAGAGAGAAGGCAGGGGGAGAGAGAGAAGGGAGTGGAGAGAGAGAGAAGGGAGAGGGAGAGCGAAGGAAAGGGTAGGGGAAAGGAAAAGGGAGAGAATGGAGAGATAAGGAAAAGGGAGATAGCATGGAAAGGGAGAGAGACGGAAGAGGGAGAGAGAAGGAAGAGGGAGAGAGAAGGGATAGGGAGAGAGAAGGGAGAGAAAGGCAGAGGGATAGAGAAGGGAGTGAGAAAAGGGAGAGAGAAAGAAAAGGGAGAGAGAAGGGAAAAGGAGAGAGAAGGAAAAGGGAGAGAGAAGGAAAAGGGAGAGAGAAGGAAAGGGAGAGGGAAGGAAAAGGGAGAGAGAATGGAGAGACAAGGGAGAGGAAGAGACAAGGAAAGGGAGAGAGAAGGGATAGGGAGAGAGAAGGGAGAGGGAGAGAGGAGGGGGTGACAAGGGAGAGAGGAGGGAGAGAGAAGGGAGAGGGAGAGAGAAGGAAAAGGGAGCGGTAAGGAAAAGGGAGAGAGAATGGAAAGGGAGAGAGAAGGAAGATGGAGAGAGAAGGAAGATGGAGAGAGAAGGAAGATGGAGAGAGAAGGAAGAGGGAGAGGGAAGGAAGAGGGAGAGGGAAGGAAGAGGGAGAGAGAATGGAGAGACAAGGGAGAGGTAGAAACAAGGCAGAGGGAGCGACAAGGGATAGGGAGAGAGAAGGAAGAGGGAGAGAGAAAAGGGATAGGGAGAGAGAGAAGGGATACGGAGAGAGAGAAGGGATACGGAGAGAGAGAAGGGATACGGAGAGAGAGAAGGGATACGGAGAGAGAGAAGGTAGATGTAGAGAGAAGGGAGATGGAGAAAGAAGGAAGATGGAGAAGGGAGAGAGAGAGAAGGGAGAGAGAGAGAGAGAGGGAGAGAGAGAGAGTGATGAGGGAGTGACAAGGAAAAGGGAGAGAGAAGGGAGAGAGAAGGGAGAGGGAGAGAGGAGAGAGAGAAGGGAGAGAGAGAGAAGGGAGAGGGAGAGACAGAGAGAAGGAAGAGGGTGAGAGAGAAGGGAAAGGGAGAGAGAGAGAAGGGAGAGAGAGAAGGGAGAGGGAGAGAGGAGAGAGAAGGGAGAGAGAGAAGAGAGAGGGAGAGACAGAGAGAAGGAAGAGGGTGAGAGAGAAAGGAATGGTTGAGAGAGAGAAGGGAGAGGGAGAGGGAATGACGAGGGAGTTATAAGGGAGAGGGAGAGAGAAGGCAGGGGGAGAGAGAGAAGGGAGTGGAGAGAGAGAGAAGGGAGAGGGAGAGCGAAGGAAAGGGTAGGGGAAAGGAAAAGGGAGAGAATGGAGAGATAAGGAAAAGGGAGATAGCATGGAAAGGGAGAGAGACGGAAGAGGGAGAGAGAAGGAAGAGGGAGAGAGAAGGGATAGGGAGAGAGAAGGGAGAGAAAGGCAGAGGGATAGAGAAGGGAGTGAGAAAAGGGAGAGAGAAAGAAAAGGGAGAGAGAAGGGAAAAGGAGAGAGAAGGAAAAGGGAGAGAGAAGGAAAAGGGAGAGAGAAGGAAAGGGAGAGGGAAGGAAAAGGGAGAGAGAATGGAGAGACAAGGGAGAGGGAGAGACAAGGAAAGGGAGAGAGAAGGGATAGGGAGAGAGAAGGGAGAGGGAGAGAGGAGGGGGTGACAAGGGAGAGAGGAGGGAGAGAGAAGGGAGAGGGAGAGAGAAGGAAAAGGGAGGGAAAAGGAAAAGGGAGAGAGAATGGAAAGGGAGAGAGAAGGAAGATGGAGAGAGAAGGAAGATGGAGAGAGAAGGAAGATGGAGAGAGAAGGAAGAGGGAGAGGGAAGGAAGAGGGAGAGGGAAGGAAGAGGGAGAGAGAATGGAGAGACAAGGGAGAGGTAGAAACAAGGCAGAGGGAGCGACAAGGGATAGGGAGAGAGAAGGAAGAGGGAGAGAGAAAAGGGTTAGGGTTAGGGTTAGGGTTAGGGTTAGGGTTAGGGTTAGGGTTAGGGTTAGGGTTAGGGTTAGGGTTAGGGTTAGGGTTAGGGTTAGGGTTAGGGTTAGGGTTATAGGGGAATACGAAAATTTAGGTATGTGACTCATTTGGGTACTAACCAATCAGAGAAGAGTTAGGGTTGAAAGTTAGGGTTGAAAGTTAGGGTTGAAAGTTAGGGTTGACACTTAGGATTATTTTTCTATTTTTGTTTGGCCCAGGGTTATAGGGGAATACGAAAATGTAGGTATGTGACTCATTTGGGTACTAACCAATCAGAGAAGAGTTAGGGTTGAAAGTTAGGGTTGAAAGTTAGGGTTGAAAGTTAGGGTTGAAAGTTAGGGTTGAAAGTTAGGAT
Source organism: Ascaphus truei (assembly GCF_040206685.1). Classification (NCBI taxonomy): domain Eukaryota; kingdom Metazoa; phylum Chordata; class Amphibia; order Anura; family Ascaphidae; genus Ascaphus; species Ascaphus truei. The sequence continues at coordinate 62,292 of NW_027454726.1, forward strand.
TATTTTTCTATTTTTGTTTGGCCCAGGGTTATAGGGGAATACGAAAATTTAGGTATGTGACTCATTTGGGTACTAACCAATCAGAGAAGAGTTAGGGTTGAAAGTTAGGGTTGAAAGTTAGGGTTGAAAGTTAGGATTATTTTTCTATTTTTGTTTGGCCCAGGGTTATAGGGGAATACGAAAATGTAGGTATGTGACTCATTTGGGTACTAACCAATCAGAGAAGAGCTAGGGTTGAAAGTTAGGGTTGAAAGTTAGGGTTGAAAGTTAGGTTTGAAAGTTAGGGTTGAAAGTTAGGGTTGACACTTAGGATTATTTTTCTATTTTTGTTTGGCCCAGGGTTATAGGGGAATACGAAAATTTAGGTATGTGACTCATTTGGGTACTAACCAATCAGAGAAGAGTTAGGGTTGAAAGTTAGGGTTGAAAGTTAGGGTTGAAAGTTAGGGTTGACACTTAGGATTATTTTTCTATTTTTGTTTGGCCCAGGGTTATAGGGGAATACGAAAATTTAGGTATGTGACTCATTTGGGTACTAACCAATCAGAGAAGAGTTAGGGTTGAAAGTTAGGGTTGAAAGTTAGGGTTGAAAGTTAGGGTTGAAAGTTAGGGTTGACACTTAGGATTATTTTTCTATTTTTGTTTGGCCCAGGGTTATAGGGGAATACGAAAATTTAGGTATGTGACTCATTTGGGTACTAACCAATCAGAGAAGAGTTAGGGTTGAAAGTTAGGGTTGAAAGTTAGGGTTGAAAGTTAGGGTTGACATTTAGGATTATTTTTCTATTTTTGTTTGGCCCAGGGTTATAGGGGAATACGAAAATTTAGGTATGTGACTCATTTGGGTACTAACCAATCAGAGAAGAGTTAGGGTTGAAAGTTAGGGTTGAAAGTTAGGGTTGAAAGTTAGGGTTGAAAGTTAGGGTTGACACTTAGGATTATTTTTCTATTTTTGTTTGGCCCAGGGTTATAGGGGAATACGAAAATTTAGGTATGTGACTCATTTGGGTACTAACCAATCAGAGAAGAG
>NW_027454727.1:0-63207 GCF_040206685.1 Ascaphus truei
CGAATATGCTTGCCATCGATAAATTAGTCTGAACAGGAGTAATTTTTCCCTCTATTTTTTTAACAATATAATCAAATGTTGTTATAGACATTCACATATACTGTATTCAAAGAATTTACGTGCATGCAAGCGAAGCATGGGATATAAGGTTGCAAATTCTCCAAGTGTCTCACGCTGGACATTTATATCATGGACATTTGTTGTCCTGCCACCCAAAAGTTAACTTCTGAGATACACATTATCCAATAAAAAAAAACATGCAGAGCTCTTTAGACAATGCCATTATACACTACAAGTGGACAATCTGGAATTGATGGCTTTGGACGTCACGTTGATGTAGAAGGTGGTTAAGGTCCCTCTGAGTTCGAAGATCTCTTGGAGGGCCTGGATGGTCAACTGCAGGTACTATAACAAAGGGGGAAAATAACATATGAATGTTGTAATGAAGCTAACAATTTACAGAGTTCTGTACAAAGATGACAAAAGTTAAATGAAAGAGGAGACACCGACAAAAAGACCCAGAATGGAGGCCACCGAGGAGGCCGATTCAGCAAGCAGCGACCCACCGGCAATGAGTTCTTACCAGCCTCACCCCCCTGTCTGCCTTCCCTTTTACCTAATACCACCCTCTGCCTCTGCCTACTTCCCCATGCTGGAAAAGTGCTGGTATCCAGGAACCTTGCCCATGCTGTACCCTGGGCTGTCTCACTCTGCCTCTGCCCACTCAGGGTATTTGAGTCCAGACACACTCAGGTCTCAGCAGTTCCCCTCACAGACGTGTCCCCCATGGACTCCTCTGCCCTGCTACAGGCCCTTAAACAGGTGCCCATGCTGGGTCCTGAGCTCAAGGACTGACTCCAGAAAGGAGAATAACAGCAGCACTTCCAACAAAGAGGACAAGTGCCTATCTGGGTGCCCCCTTCACACCCCCCCCCTGCACCTCACATCACCCCCCCCCCTTGCACATCAACCCCCTGTTCCCTTGCACATCACCCCCCCTTGAACATCAACCCCCCCTTGCACATCAACCACCCCCCTTCCTTGCATATCACCCCCCTTGCACATCAACCCCCCCTTCCCTTTCACATCAACCTCCCCTTGAACATCAACCCCCCTTGCACATCAACCACCCCCCTTCCCTTGCATATCACCCCCCTTGCACATCAACCCCCCTTCCCTTGCACATCAACCCCCCTTCCCTTGCAACATCAACCCCCCCTTGCACATCAACCCCCTTCCCTTGCACATCATCCCCCCTTGCACATCAACCACCCCCCTTCCTTGCACATCAACCCCTCCTTCCACATCAACCCCCCTTGCACATCAACCACCCCCTTCCCTTGCACATCAACCCCCCCCTTCCACATGAACCCCCCTTCCCTTGCACATCAACCCCCTCTTCCCTTGCACATCAACCACCCCCCTTGCACATCAACCCCCCCTTCCCTTGCACATCAACCCCCCCTTGCACATCAACCCCCCCCCCTTGCACATCACCCCCCCCTTGCACATCAACCCCCCCTTCCCTTTCACATCAACCCCCCCTTCCCTTTCACATCAACCCCCCCTTGCACATCAACCACCCCCCTTCCCTTGCATATCACCCCCCTTGCACATCACCCCCCCTTGCACATCAACCCCCTTGAACATCAACCCCCCCTTGCACATCAACCACCCCCCTTCCCTTGCATATCACCCCCCTTGCACATCAACCACCCCCCTTCCCTTGCACATCAACCCCTCCTTCCACATCAACCCCCCTTGCACATCAACCACCCCCCTTCCCTTGCACATCAACTCCTCCTTCCACATCAACCCCCCTTGCACATCAACCACCCCCCTTCCCTTGCACATCAACCCCCCCTTCCACATCAACCCCCCTTCCCTTGCACATCAACCCCCTCTTCCCTTGCACATCAACCACCCCCTTGCACATCAACCGCCCCTTCCCTTGCACATCAACCCCCCCTTGCACATCAACCCCCCCTTCCCTTGCACATCACCCCCCCTTGCACATCAACCCCTCCTTCCACATCAACCCCCCCTTGCACATCAACCGCCCCTTCCCTTGCACATCAACCCCCCCTTGCACATCACCACCCCCCTTCCCTTGCACATCAACCCCCCTTCCACATCAACCCCCCTTCCCTTGCACATCAACCCCCTCTTCCTTGCACATCAACCACCCCCCTTGCACATCAACCGCCCCTTCCTTGCACATCAACCCCCCCTTGCACATCAACCCCCCCTTCCTTGCACATCACCCCCCCTTGCACATCAACCCCTCCTTCCACATCAACCCCCCCTTGCACATCACCACCCCCCTTCCCTTGCACATCAACCCCCCCTTCCACATCAACCCCCCTTCCCTTGCACATCAACCCCCTCTTCCCTTGCACATCAACCACCCCCCCCTTGCACATCAACCGCCCCTTCCCTTGCACATCAACCCCCCCTTGCACATCAACCCCCCTTCCCTTGCACATCAACCACCCCCCCTTGCACATCAACCCCCCCCTTCCCTTGCACATCACCCCCCCCTTGCACATCAACCACCCCCTTCCCTTGCACATCACCCCCCCCTTGCACATCAACCCCCTGTTCCCTTGCACATCACCCCCCCTTGAACATCAACCCCCCCTTGCACATCAACCACCCCCCTTCCCTTGCATATCACCCCCTTGCACATCAACCCCCCCTTCCCTTTCACATCAACCTCCCCTTGAACATCAACCCCCCCTTGCACATCAACCACCCCCTTCCCTTGCATATCACCCCCCTTGCACATCAACCCCCTTCCCTTGCACATCAACCCCCCTTCCCTTGCACATCAACCCCCCTTGCACATCAACCCCCCTTCCCTTGCACATCATCCCCCCTTGCACATCACCACCCCCTTCCCTTGCACATCAACCCCTCCTTCCACATCAACCCCCCTTGCACATCAACCACCCCCCTTCCCTTGCACATCAACCCCCCCTTCCACATGAACCCCCTTCCCTTGCACATCAACCCCCTCTCCCTTGCACATCAACCACCCCCCTTGCACATCAACCCCCCCTTCCCTTGCACATCACCCCCCTTGCACATCAACCCCCCCTTGCACATCAACCCCCCCCCCTTGCACATCACCCCCCCCTTGCACATCAACCCCCCCTTCCCTTTCACATCAACCCCCCCTTCCTTTCACATCAACCCCCCCTTGAACATCAACCCCCCCTTGCACATCAACCACCCCCCTTCCCTTGCATATCACCCCCCTTGCACATCAACCCCCCCTTGCACATCAACCCCCCCCCTTGCACATCACCCCCCCTTGCACATCAACCCCCCTTGAACATCAACCCCCCTTGCACATCAACCACCCCCCTTCCCTTGCATATCACCCCCCTTGCACATCAACCACCCCCCTTCCCTTGCACATCAACCCTCCTTCCACATCAACCCCCCTTGCACATCAACCACCCCCCTTCCCTTGCACATCAACTCCTTCCACATCAACCCCCCCTTGCACATCAACCACCCCCCTTCCCTTGCACATCAACCCCCCCTTCCACATCAACCCCCCTTCCCTTGCACATCAACCCCCTCTTCCCTTGCACATCAACCACCCCCCTTGCACATCAACCGCCCCTTCCCTTGCACATCAACCCCCCCTTGCACATCAACCCCCCCTTCCCTTGCACATCACCCCCCCTTGCACATCAACCCCTCCTTCCACATCAACCCCCCTTGCACATCAACCACCCCCCTTCCCTTGCACATCAACCCCCCTTCCACATCAACCCCCCTTCCCTTGCACATCAACCCCCTCTTCCCTTGCACATCAACCACCCCCCCTTGCACATCAACCGCCCCTTCCCTTGCACATCAACCCCCCCTTGCACATCAACCCCCCTTCCCTTGCACATCAACCACCCCCCCTTGCACATCAACCCCCCCCTTCCCTTGCACATCACCCCCCCTTGCACATCAACCACCCCCTTCCCTTGCACATCAACCCCCCCTTGCACATCAACCACCCTCCTTCCCTTGCACATCAACCCCCCCTTCCACATCAACCCCCCTTCCCTTGCACATCAACCCCCTCTTCCCTTGCACATCAACCACCCCCTCTTGCACATCAACCCCCCCTTTCCTTGCACATCAACCCCCCCATGCACATCAACCCCCCCCCTTCCCTTGCACATCAACCCCCTATTCCCTTGCACATCAACCCCCCCCTTGCACATCAAACCCCCCCCGCCGACAGTCCCAGCCCTTAGATGGGAGGCAAGTCTGAAAGCCCCGGTGGCGCAGATAGCCGTAGACCGCTCCGCCTATAGCCGCTAGCTCTTATCTTCTTTATTGGTGCCCAGCGGCCATTTTGTAGGATCGGCCGCGTGTGTTAGGAGGTACTGGGAGCTCGGTGGTCCCGCAATGTCACTGCCTTTTTCGACACTCACTTTTATTCTGCTCCCGTGGTGTTTGCCTCCTCGTCCCAGACCCAAACCCAAGGGTGGTCCGGCAGGGGGCACGAATAGCCCGCGATCGCAAGTGTAGCCAGGTCCCCTGTCAGGGCTCAGAGCCCCTTCGGGTACTCACAGGGCAGTCAGCCCCCAGGGTGCACAGGACAGAGTCACAGGACCCAAAGGAGCCAATAGGGCGGCAGCATGTCCCTGCAGGGAGATGGATACATTTCGCGGGCTGGCAGTTGGTGACCGGAGCAGCTAAGGGAAGGAGGACTAGGCCAGCATCCCCCCAGGCCCAGATAGCCCTGAGTCACCAGTAGCTGAGTGCTATAGGGACAGGCCCTAGGTTAGGGACCCTGCCCCATTAGCTGTTTGATAGTTGGGGACACAGCGGACGCTGCGTTTCCTGCGGAGAGACTTGGGTTCAAGTCTCCGCCATTAAAGAGAGCTGGACTATCTTCAGGGTGGGATCGCCCCTGACGGATCACCACGCGGGTGGATCCTGGATGTCATGTGGGAGCTCGTCTGATCCTTTGTGAAGCCATTGCAGGCCCGAGCACTGGAGCGCTCGGCAGGTAACCAGTAACAACAAGTGCACCAACAGAGTACTCACACGGGACTAGTGGCTGCGCAGTCACACACACATCCATATCATTTAAAGGACATTGTGTGGGGTCACTGGACACGGGGGTGGGATCACCCGGTGGGAGGAGGCCCGAGCAAATAATTATTTATTATTTTGTCCGAATTTGGGCTGGTATTACTCAGTCAAATGTATATCTTAGGGAGCTTCAGACAAACCCGACTATCCCTGTCAGGCTCCAAACCGCGCCCCTGCACTCTTTCTTAAATCTGTCTCAGCGTCTCCCTCCTGAAACCCCTCTCCTGGCTTCCTGTCACATCCCGCATCTCACACTCAATTCCCCTCCTCACTTTTAAAGCTTTACACTCCTCTGCCCCTCCTCACATCTCAGCCCTATTTTCTTCCTATGCACCATCCTGACTCTTGCGTTGTACCCCCTTTGTATGTAAAGCCCTCTCCCGCCTTAACCCTTTCTCACTGACTGCCCCACACTCTGGGATGACCTTAAGAGCCACCTTAAGGCGCACCGGCTTAAAGAAGCATATGAGTAGCCCCGTGGCTAATACTATACACACGATACATGAAGCTCGGCCCCTGCAGACGCACTTACCAGAACGCCCTCCTACTGTCTCTGTACATTCTTCCTAACAATTAGATTGTAAGCTCTTCGGAGCAGGGACTCTTCCGAAATGTAACTTTTTGTCTGAAGCACTTATTCCCATGATCTGTTATTTGTATGTAGCCCCCTGTAAGCAGAACGGGCTACTTATCCTTCTATAGGTGACCAGGTGTCCCGGTTAGCTGGGACAGTCCCGTTTTTTTAACCCCTGTCCCGTTTTTTTAACCTCTGTCCCGGTTTTTTAGTCTCTGCCCGGCTGCCCTGCATGCTGTAAAATGTTCCGGTTTTTGTGGTTGTTCCGCTTTTGACCATCAGAGCAGGGGGGGCAGCAGAGAGCAGACAAAGCATGGAGGAGAGCAGGGGCCGGGACTAAACTGCGGAGCCTAGCAGTGAGACCCGGAAGTGTCAGTGAGAACTTCCGGTGTCTGCTGCCAGGGCTCAATATGGCTTCCCCCACCCCATGCAGGTATGGTCCAGAATGGGGGACACAAACACACTCACACAATGGGGGGGGGGGGGGGCGGGGGGAGAGAGAGGCACAGCATGGGGAGAGGCAGAGAGAGAGAGAGACAGAGAGAGTGGCACAAGCACAGCATGGAGAGAGACAGAGAGAGGCACAGGCACAGGATGGGGAGAGAGTGTGGGGAGAGAAGCACAGCATCGGGAGAGGGGCACAGCATGGGAAGAGGGGCACAGAGTGGGGGGGGGGGGAGAGAGAGACACAAAGAATGGGGGGAGAGAGACAGAGAATGGAGGAGAGACAGAGAAAGGAGGGGAGAGAGAGAGACAGAGAATAGGGAGAGAGAGACAAAGAATGGGGGAGAGACAGACAGAGAATGGAGGGGAGAGAGAGACAAGAATAGGGGGTGGAGGGAGAGAGACAGAATGGGGGGGGAGAGCATGGAGGGTAGAAAGAGAGAATGGGGGAGGAGAGAGAGAGAATGGGGGGACAGAGAGCCGAGAATGGGGGGGGGAGAGAGAGACGAGAATGGGGGGGAGAGAGAGCTGAAAATGGGGGGAGAGGGGGTGAAGAGAGAGAATGGGGGGGAGAGAGAATGGGGGGAAGAGAGAGAGAGAATGGGGGGGGGAGAGAGAGAATGGGGGGAGAGAGAGATGGAATGGGGGAAGGGAGGGGGGACAGAATGGGAAGAGAGCATGGGGGGAGGAGAGAGAGAGAGAATGGGGGAGGAGAGAGAGAATGGGGGGTTTCACAGAATTGGAGAAGACACAGAGAATGGGGGAGAGAGACAGAATGGAGGGGAGAGAGAGAGAGACAGAGAATGGGGGAGGGGAGAGAGACAGAGAATGGGGGGGAGAGAGAGAGACAGAGAATGGGGGGGAGAGAGAGAGAGACAGACAGAGAATGGGGGGGGGAGAGAGAGAGAGACAGACAGAGAATGGGGGGAGAGAGAGAGAGACAGACAGAGAATGGGGGGAGGAGAGAGACAGAGAATGGGGGGGAGAGAGACAGAAAATGGAGGAGAGACAGAGAATGGGGGAGAGGAGAGGGAGGGAGAGAATGGGGGAGAGGAGAGGGAGGGAGAGAATGGGGGAGAGGGAGAGAAAGCGAGAGAATGGGGGGGAGACACAGAGAATGGGGGAAGACACAGAGAATGGGAGGGGAGAGAGAGACAGAGAATGGGGGGGGGGGAAAGGCACAGAGAATGGGGTAGAGAGAGAGACACAGAGAATGGGGGGAGAGAGACAGAAAATGGGGGGGAGAGAGAGAGAATGAGAGGGAGAGAGGGAGGGGAGAGGGGAGGAGAGAGAAAGGAGAGGGGGGAGAGAGCGAGAGAATGTGGGGGGAAGAGAGAGAGGGGAGGAGAGAGGGGTGAGAGAGGGGAGGAGAGAGAATGGGGGGAGAGAGAGAGAATGGGGGGAGAGAGAGAGAATGAGGGGAGGGAGAGAGAATGGGGGGAGAGAGAGAGAGAATGAGGGGGGGAAGGCACAGAGAATGGGTAGAGAGAGAGACACAGAGAATGGGGGGGAGAGAGAGAGACAGAAAATGGAGGAGAGACACAGAATGAGAGGGAGAGAGGGAGGGGAGAGGAGAGGAGAGAGAAAGGAGAGGGGGGAGAGAGCGAGAGAATGTGGGGGGAGAGAGAGAGAGGGGAGGAGAGAGGGGTGAGAGAGAGGGGAGGAGAGAGAATGGGGGGAGAGAGAGAGAATGAGGGGAGGGAGAGAGAATGGGGGGAGAGAGAGCGAATGAGGGGCGGGAGAGAGAGAGAGAGAATGGGGGTAGAGGAGAGAGTGGGGGGAGGGGTGCGAGAGACAGGGAAGTGTGGAATGAGAATGTAGGGGTGGGGAGAACGAGAATAGAGGAATATGGGGGGAGGGAGAGAGAAAGGGGTGTGTGTGAGAGAAGGGGGGACAGAGCGGGGTAGAGACAAAGGAGAAAGGGCGCAGTTGGTGATATCATTTGTTTTATAAAATTTTTTATAATGTGTCCCGGTTTTTACTTTTGTAAATCTGGTCACCCTATCCTTCTACTACTGGAGTAAGCCCTGGTAAGGGCAGGCGCCAGTAGTGACCATGGGTTTTTCCCCCTCACCAAGCCCCGCCTCTGTGATAGAGGCAGGCCCCTGGCTCTGTGCAGGCCTAGACAGAGAGGAGGTCCTGCTGACATCATAGGGGGCGGGGCTGTGTCTATTTAGTGGGCTGTCCTGTGGGTGTGTGGGAGAGAGGTCTGAGTGCAGCTCGGGAAGAATACTATTTAATAAGAATAGATATGACACGGCCTTCTCCTGCCGGCTCCTCTTAGTTTTATTTCCCCTTCTGTTATCCATATTCTGTATGTCCGGCTACAGGAAGGGTCAGGAGACAGGGAGGACAGAGGCAGAGAAACCCACCTGGCTCCGGCCTTGCTTGTCCCTACTAATACAAACATACAACCCTTCACTCAATAACATAGCCCTAATCCCATGTGACAAGGAGGGGTAGACCAGCACTGCTATCCTTCCTCTGCCATATAGGATGGGATCCCCCCCCCATGCTGTGACTCCTGTATGGATGATACACTGGGCGAGATGCTGCAGGAGAGGAGGAAGCAATCAGAGGTCTCTCCCCCTCCCCCTGGGTATCACTGCAGCTTTCTGCCTGTCTGGGAGTCACAGCTCGCAACTATCGTCTGTGCAAGTCTGTATAGTAAAGATGGAGAGATGACCACGTGTCTGGATAATAGTTATTTTGCCCATTACTGCACTGTATGTGTTTGGTGGGGTGGGGGGAGCTGTAATGATGTAAATGTAGGCCATGTTTTTGTTTTTTTAAATACAGGATTGGTACAGCAGGCCAGCGGGGACCCACGGGGACAACCCAAGGACCCCCAGACTCCCACAGGGACCACCTGAGGACCCACGAAGGACACCTGCGGGGAAGAACTGGTGGCCCCACAGCTGTGGGGCCCCAGCCACCCGAGGGCCCCCCAGACACCCGTGGGAACCACCCGAGGGCCCCTAGACACCTGTGGGAACCACCCGAGGGCCCCTAGACACCTGTGGGAACCACCTGAAAGCTCCCAGACAACCGCGTGGATGCCATTGGTGCCCACGGACACCCGCGGGGACCACCTGGAGGCCCACGGAGCCTAGCGGGGACAACCCGAAGTCCCCCAGACACCGGTGGGCACCCCCCAGAGTGAACTGTGGAACCTGCGGACACCCATCTGGACCACCGGGGACCCCTGCTGGACTGCGGTATTAATCCTGTGTGTAAAAAAAATAATGGTTTTATGAATATTGTAATGGTTTATTAGGGACCTAGGAGTGGATAGTGAGGCTGTTATGTGTATTTTTGTTTATTGTGGGTAGTGGGGGTGGGTGAATGGGGTATTGGCCCCAAGGAAGTGTGTTAGGCCTACCGGGTGGGGGGGTAGCGGGAGGGATTAACCCCTCATTACCTTAGCGGTATTATCTGCTAAGGTAAAGAAGAGGTTAAGTCATCCCGCAACCCCCTGGCAAGGCCTAAATACCCACCCAGGGCCAAATACCGACCTTCACCCACCCCCGCTACCCGCAATAAGCCTGGCACGGGTATATAACCCCTTCATTGCCTTGGCGGTAATGAAGTTGCCTGTAAATGCATTTTTTATGCATGGATTCATGCCGGGGGTCTCTGGTGCTGATATTAATGGATATCAGCTCTGGGACACATGCATTTTATTTTCATCGCAGCTTCACCCCACCTTCTTGCCAACTTTTGTGGTGGGACAATTTGGAGAAGAAACAGCAATTTTAAAGTGGCGATCAGCCGCAATAAGCTGATCAGGGCTTATAGAATTGAGCGTGTTTGAAAAACTGGCGATCAGTGCCGAAAAGTGGCTTATCACCGCGCGTCTGCCGATTTGTAATTTTTATTTATTTATTTCTTTTTTGGCAAAAAAACCTGTAATTTTTGCTCTTATCGCCAGCTTCTCTGGGCTTACTGAATCGCTGTAGGCTTTTTTGGCGATAAGCTGGTGATAAGTGTCTTATCGCTGCTTACTGCATGAGGGCAAAATTGAAGCGTTTCATTCCGTTAGGAACTTTATCTTTACTTTGATAAAGTTCCTAACGGAATGAACGCGTCAGAGAAGGTGAATCTCTGTGATGTCCAGCACCAAGATTTGAATAAATATTGATTTTAATTCATCTATGGCTGAGTTCCTTCGTTTGCAGTGACCGCCGAAGTTTCTTCAATTTTGCTGATTCTACCCTCACGGCTGGGGCGCGCTAAGGATCCCCTGCACTACGGAGCAGACGCCACGATACCCCCTCCCCTTGCAGTCACGGGGTTAGCCGGCATTCGTGATGCGTCCTGTGTAATCTTCCCGGACTCACCAGGCTGGCGACGGCGATGACGTCATTCGGAGGCGCCGCACACGTGGAGTAATGCCGGGAGTTCAACGGAGCAAGCAGTGAAGACACCAGGCGGGTTAAGGGCAGCAGGCATCGGTTGGCTTATACGTGAGTACAGGAGAGGAGTTTCTAAACAAAGCTTCTCATCCTGTCTCCTTACGAACCCCTGCACAACGGCCCCCCCCCCTAAGGTTTATAAGTCTGCATAATTGTTGCTTCAATTATATATTCAACGCTTCATATATTGATTGCAGTGGGATCACTTTCTTTCTTTTTTCCACCAAGTTTCAAAGTATACCAAGGTGCAGCATTTGACCCATATCTACATATACACTTTTTAGAGCACCGAACATCATGGGGTTTACTCCCCTTATTCTATATACTGCATGAGGGCCTTAGGGAGTATTTGTTCCTATAAAGCAGGGGTGGGGAACGTCCGGCCCGCGAAAATCATTTGGTCCGGCCCCCGGGAAGCAAGCCTGCAAGAATGGTTTAAACAAAAAAAACTCCCCCTCTCCTGATTGGCTGCCCGTGCTGTCACTCTGCCAAGATTTGTTTTTTGGCCCACCTATTCATACATGGAGCAAGTGTAGGGTGCAAGCCGGGCCTCCCCTTCCCTCAGCACTGCCCCCCTCCCTTCTCTCCTCCAGTAATGCCGGGCCTCCCCTTCCCTCAGCACTGCCCCCCTCCCTTCTCTCCTCCAGTAATGCCGGGCCTCCCCTTCCCTCAGCACTGCCCCCCTCCCTTCTCTCCTCCAGTATTGCCGGGCCTCCTCTTCCCTCAGCACCGCCCCCCTCCCTTCTCTCCTCCAGTAATGCCGGGCCTCCCCTTCCCTCAGCACTGCCCCCCTCCCTTATCTCCTCCAGTAATGCCGGGCCTCCCCTTCCCTCAGCACCGCCCCCCTCCCTTCTCTCCTCCAGTAATGCCGGGCCTCCCCTTCCCTCAGCACCGCCCCCCTCCCTTCTCTCCTCCAGTAATGCCGGGCCTCCCCTTCCCTCAGCACTGCCCCCCTCCCTTCTCTCCTCCAGTAATGCCGGGCCTCCCCTTCCCTCAGCACCGCCCCCCTCCCTTATCTCCTCCAGTAATGCCGGGCCTCCCCTTCCCTCAGCACCGCCCCCCTCCCTTCTCTCCTCCAGTAATGCCGGGCCTCCCCTTCCCTCAGCACTGCACCTCTCCCTTCTCTCCTCCAGTAATGCCGGGCCTCCCCTTCCCTCAGCACTGCCCCCCTCCCTTCTCTCCTCCAGTAATGCCGGGCCTCCCCTTCCCTCAGCACTGCCCCCCTCCCTTCTCTCCTCCAGTAATGCCGGGCTCCTTAGGCTCCGCCCCTGTGTCCCTCCCTTTAGGCTCCGCCCCTGCCAGTCTCATCTGCACTGGCTACCTATGCAGCTCCAGCAGCCCATCCACGGGCCCCAGGTAACCCACATGCCCCCTTATAGCCCCTCCCAGACACCTTACCCACCCCAAGGGGGGAAAGGCCTTATTTTTGAGTGTGTTTGCAGAGGTGGGCTTATTGTGTGTGTGTCACTGTGTGTCACTGTGTGTGTGTCACTGCGTGTGTGTGTGTGTGTCACTGTCTGTGTGTGTGTGTCTCACTGTCTCTGTGTGTCTCACTGTCTCTGTGTGTGTGTGTGTGTCACTGTCACTGTGTGTGTTACTGTGTGTGTGTGTCACTATCTGTGTGTGGCAGCAGCCGCCTGAGGTGATGAAGGACCTGAGTATCACCAGAGCGGCTCAGGTAAGCAGCGCTCCGGGGGGGACAGGGTATAAGAGGAGTGGGGCTTGGGGGATGGGGGGGAGGGGGTATAAGAGGCTTGGGGGATAGAAGAACGAGTCTGCGGAGGGAGAAACACCTCACTACCGTCTCTCCTCCTCCCCACACCGGGCAGCAGCTGCGGAGGAGGGCACCTGCTCCGCAGTGCCGCAGTGTAAGAGGAGAGGGAGCTATGCAGGGCCCTGACAGGGGAAGGGCAGGAGGGCCATGGGACACCACAAGGCCTGATGCCTAATCCCAGCATCATTGGTCTCCTTGACTTCAATACATGTTGTATGATTAACTTTTGCAGACACCACCCCCCCCAATGATCTGTGCCCCATAAAATGACTCAGTGTGATCTAAGCTGTCAGACCGTCCCTCATGCATCTCAAATTGCCACTTCTTGCAGCTGATTGTCATTCTTGTTTAGAGAGTGTCTGAAAGTGAGTGAGAGAGTGTGTATGAGTGAGAGGGTCTGAGAGTGTGTGATTTCCCACCCCCCCTGCTCCGATTTGTGTGTGTGAGAGAATACAGACACCAACCCACAATCAGTCATACAGTAGTCACCCACCACCCAAGTGTCAGTCAGTCACCCAAGTGTCAATCAGTCAGTCACCCAAGTGTCAGTCAGTCAGTCAGTCACACAAGTGTCAGTCAGTCACCCAAGTGTCAGTCAGTCACCCAAGTGTCAGTCAATCAGTCACACAAGTGTCAGTCAGTCAGTCAGTCACACAAGTGTCAGTCAGTCAGTCACCCAAGTGTCAGTCAGTCAGTCAGTCACACAAGTGTCAGTCAGTCACCCAAGTGGCAGTCAGTCACCCAAGTGTCAGTCAGTCAGTCACACAAGTGTCAGTCAGTCAGTCAGTCACCCAAGTGTCAGTCAGTCAGTCACACAAGTGTCAGTCAGTCACACAAGTGCCAGTCAATCAGTCACCCAAGTGTCAGTCAGTCAGTCACACAAGTGTCAGTCAGTCAGTCACACAAGTGTCAGTCAGTCAGTCACTCGTGTCAGTCAGTCAGTCACCCAAGTGTCAGTCAGTCAGTCACCCAAGTGTCAGTCAGTCTGTCAGTCAGTCACACAAGTGCCAGTCAGTCACACAAGTGTCAGTCAGTCAGTCAGTCACACAAGTGTCAGTCAGTCAGTCATCCAAACCTGGAAAACCAGTTGCGAGTTGCAACATCATCAATACCAGCTAACATCACACGCCTCACCAAAGAGAAGCAGTTCCAGTTAATTGAATGTTTGACCAAATATAGCAGGCTAATTTTTAAGTTGATCATTTTGTATGGCCCGCGAATGATGTTATAAATATCCAAATGGCCCTTGGCAGAAAAAAGGTTCCCCACCCCTGCTATAAAGTACACCAAGTTTGGCATAGGATTTGGATGTCAGGGTATCAATGTGCAACCCAAATGTTAAATGGGAGTTGAACTATATGCCCAGATATTTCAAACCAGTAACAGGGGCTAGGATGGTATTAGAGTTGGTTTTTATCTGAAGCTCTGTCATTGGAAGCGTTAGCAATTTAGCTCTGGTCCCAAATACCATTGTTACAGTCTTGTCAGTGTTTAAAATCAGTTTGTTTTAGGAAATCCAGTTTCTGGTCTCAAAAAATCAGATTGAAGTATGTGTTCAAGGTCAGAGAGGCGAGGGCTGCGTGCATATAGGATAAGATCTAAGGCCTCTCACAATAACCCGTTAGGAATATTAATTCCTCATCTATCCGACATAAGT
The DNA here is from genome assembly GCF_040206685.1 of Ascaphus truei. Classification (NCBI taxonomy): domain Eukaryota; kingdom Metazoa; phylum Chordata; class Amphibia; order Anura; family Ascaphidae; genus Ascaphus; species Ascaphus truei. Next base: position 13,977 of record NW_027454727.1, read on the forward strand.
ATAAAATATAGTCTACCAAGACCCCTAATACAGAGTTACCCACCTTATACGGGAGCAGCTGCCAGACGAGTACAGTAAATGTATCTTATTTCTTTTGCCACTGGAGGGCAGCGTGGAGTTACACGGAGTGGCGCCCGTAAGGACGACGTGCCAGTTAGGCGGAAGGAGAAGTGCACACACTTTTATGTGAAACGGATATATTTGGGGAGGGATTTAGTAGTTTGAGTAAGAAAATTAACCATTTAAATATGCACAGATTTAATCCCACTTTTGGAAATTAGGGATGTTGCCTAAAAGTTTGAGAATGCATAGAGTGCCACCCATGGGCTTTAATGAAGCAGCATTTGTGGGCTAAAGGGAACAGCATTCTGTATAAAGGTATTTTGGACTCGATATAAATAATTGATGCCAAAAACTAATATTACACTGGCGACACACTTTATTCGAGCTCGGCTAGTCCCACGAATTCGGGTATACCCGGGTGTATTGAGGTTTGTGACTGTTTTCTGCCCGAGTGCATTGAGGTATTTTCTAGGCAGGGATTGAAGCATTTTATTCCCGCTGGCTGCAATACTGCACAGTATATATATATATATATACTGCATTACAATTCATGAATTTATGCCATCTGGTAGACACGCGAAGCATTGCAGCCTATTAAATCCTAATCATTATCATTTAACAGATCAGCCGCCCGTCAGCCAGGCATGAACCCAGGCTGGGAAGGCAAACGCAACGGGGCTTGTCAGAGGTGAGGAGCGGCGTATTCCAGGTATCTGCCAGGTACATACTGGGTATTTCCTCGAATAAAGTGTGTCGGTGCAGTAAGTAAATTGAGAATGGAAAAATCTTCAACACAAACGTACAGAATGTGATATTCTGAGAGATCTGACAGATGTTATCAAATCCCACAATGAATATATAAAAAATGTCTGTATAGAACGAGTCAAACAAGAATATGCCAATAAAACGTTTAATTGGGAGATACAGGGGCCACAATTCAGGTCATTTAGCTGAAAGAAGAGAAGCCGGTCAGCCAGTAGAGCAGGTCAGCCGGTCAGCCAGAAGAGCAGGTCAGCCGTTCAGCCAGTAGAGCAGGTCAGCCGGTAGAGCAGGTCAGCCGGTCAGCTCTGAGATCAGCATTACTTATATCCCCTAAACGTTGTCCCCTGCATGTAATGCTCCAACACAGCCTACACTGCATATACTGTACCTGAGATACTTAACCCTTTCTTTTCGCTCGACTCTAATCTGAATGATTTGCTAATTGGTTTGTAATTAGAGAGATATTTGTAGCAGAATCCCATGTATGTTCTTTTTACCTTTTTAGATACCGTTTTGTGTAATAAAAGATATGAGATCAGAGGGGCTTCCTGTTTGCACTCGTGTTTTGGCAGAAGTGTATATGTGACCCTATAAATCTCCCTCACACCCGGGCTTGGCAGCGTGACACTAGTGCAGCGTCCTGGGGAAGAATCACTGAGCTGTTAGCAATAGATACAACGGACAGAAAAGACACTACACATAGGTTTGATTAAAGAGAGTATTTTATTTAAATAATTAATCTCTTTGCTGGGAGGGGCCTGCAGCACATTGCGGAGCGATATAGTAACACGCAGAGCAATGCACTGCAGGCCCCTCCGGCAGCGAAGGGGTGAAGACCAATGCAGGGTGTATAAAGATCTCACTGATAATTCATGCACAAAGGGCAGTTTGTTGCTGTGATCCAGAGGAAGGCGAAACATAACCCCTGCTGTGCAATGGGGGAAAAAAATTCCTTCCTGACCCCATTAAATGGCGATCGGATGGTCCCTGGATCACTGCGCAGTGAGATCAGATGGAGCAGCACAGATCAGCGTTGTTATACACAGGGGCACACTCAGTATATAGAGATGCGGGTGATGGGGCCCTTGTGCCCCTGTGTATAACTCACCTGCTCCCCCATCCCCCTGCATATCTATCCCATTCGCCCCTTTTCCTCCCGCATACCTCGCAGGGCCGGCCGTCCATTAGGCGGTCGCCTAGCGCGCAGAGGTCCTAGGGGCGCATTAATAATCATTATTATTTTTTCCTCTTATTATTTCTAATTTATTTATCTTTTTTTTTAAATTATTCTTTTTTTTATCCAGTATTTTGGCGCCCTTTTATTTTTATTTTGTGTCGCGCTGGGGTGCGGTCGCACCCCCTGCAGCCCCGATAGCTACGCCACTGTTTATTTTATTATTTTATTTATCTTATTATTTTTTATACAACTGGGGCACAAATTTTAAGTTTCGCCTCGGGCGCATGAAACCCGTGCTCCGGCCCTGCTCCTTGTTCTCTCTCTCCCTCTCACGCCCAATATCCCTATCTCCCTCTAGTACCTGCCCCTCCCGCAGCCTTTCTGATCTTATCTGCCTCTCCTGCGGTCAAACCAACTTCTCAGGGCCCCTAGAAAACCCCTGTATCTACGCCCTGGCTCCTCTGCTACCTGCTCCTGGCTTCTTCTCCGCCTAAAAAAGGTGAAGCAGCAGATCTGTCCGCACCTCTCGTATTCTCCTACCTGCTCCCGGGGTCTTCTCCGCCTAAAAAAGGTGAAGCAGCAGATCCGGCCACACCTGTCGTATGCTCCTTGGTCATCGTACACCACGTCTGCGTCATCGGCCGCCTTGTAGCCCACCTCATTGTTCCACTTGACGCCCGCTTTGTCGTATGCCTCGTCGTCCGCCTCGTAGCCCGCCTCGTCGTCTGGTGGCACAAAGGGCACCACCTTCGTGCGTGTCCTGATCTGCAGGAGACATGAAGTGTTTGTAACCAGGGACAGTGATACTCTGTATCGCAAGAGCTCCTGTGCCACTTATACCCCATCCCCAATACCACGTTATACCGCCCTCCACAGGGCAAATACCCGTTATACCCACCTCCCCAGGCCCAGTACCCAGTTATACAACCCTCCCAAGGCCCAGTACCCGTTATACCCACCTCACCAGGCCCAGTAGCCATTATATACCCCTCCCCAGAAGGTCATGTTTCTATTTATCAAAAATACATTGAGTTACCTCTGGTTTTCAGGCATGTCCTGGGGGAGTTATCACAGAGACACAGAAACGTCGCTGAGTTTGGTGAGTAACTCCCTTAACCTCTCAGCAGTTGAATTCCCCATTAGGCGCTTAGCACGTTAAAAACAAGCGTTGCTATTTCTCTGCATGAAGTTGCAGGTAATTGGAAGAGTTACACAGTGACGGCTATTTCATCACTCACCTTCTTCTCCCGAAACGGTCTTTTCTGTCTTATTTCCGGCTTCACATCGGATATCCATATCCATTCTTGGCCTCTGATCTGTATGCAGGACAATGCTTTAAGACAGGGTTGCACAACCTTTTCCCCCTGCTCCCCCCTCCACCTTCCCCACCTTGTCTCCGACGTTCTGATGTAACGACGTCATGTGATATCACGTTGCTATGGCAATGCCATATCATGTGACGCCACGTTGCTGTCGCCAGAAGCCGCCGGAGACAAGGAAAGGGAACTTACAGAGGCCTTGCGCGCGATCTCCGGCATTTAATTTAAATGCTGTGGGGAAGAGCGAGGGGCCTCTGTAAGCGCCGAGCCCCTCCTCCCAAGAAAATGTCGTGCCCCTCGATTTGCGCACCCCTGCTTTAAGAGATATTCTGGGACCCTCCAACTCCTCCATCGGACCCTTCCTCATATTGACTGACCTTGCAGTGCTCTGCACTGACTTGCACTGACCTGCTATGGTGCCTCTCAAAATACCATGCTAACTCATTCTGAACATACATGTGTCCTTTCTACATGTTACTCAGCTTGTATGGGCCACAGACAGCTTTCCCGGGGTCCAGGACTAGTTTCCACCGGAGACACTCACCCATGGGTCGGCGACTTTGCGAGAACCCACCCCCCCCCCCCAACCTGTTTTCTCTTGCACTGCCATAGACAACAACATTTCGGCCTGCTGGTCTTTCTCAGGTAAAGTGGCTAAACCCACTAAATCCAGCAAAGAAAGGCCAGCAGCCGAAACATTGTAGTCTGTGGCACAATAAATTATCTTTTTTTATTCAAATCCGTGTGCCCTTTCCCATCAATCATATTGTATCCATTGGACGAAATGCCGGTCTTCCCTGAGACTAAGGGGCACCGGTAAAAGTATCACTACTTATTGTTTTTTTTTTGGTTTGCAGCAAATCCCCATCATTTTTGCGTTCTCTTGCTCTGCCCCAATCTGACACACCACCTTGCTCTCTCACCCCCCTCTTAGACTCCCCCGTCACCCTTTCCTTCCTCAAAGGTTGTCCTTTAATCAGATCTTACCCAAATTGTCTCCATCTCCCTTGGAAATGTTCTGTCTTTAAGCTGTGCGGCTCCTCTTGATCCGAACTTTCTTAGCTTTAGGTTTCGGCTCCGAGGGTCTAAAAAATAAGCGACTCCGAAAAGATGTGAAATATGCGCACGGGTCCTAATGGGGCACTGAGGGGGAGACTTAAATACTAGTAAATATAATCTACTGTGCTAACAAATATAATCTATTAACTAACAAATATAACTTATTAAACTAAGAAATATAATTTATTAAACTAACAAATATAACTTATTAAACTAAGAAATATAACTTATTCAACTAAGAAATATAATTTATTAAACTTAGAAATATAATCTATTAAACTAAATAAATATCTATTCAACTAAATAAATATCTATTCAACTAAATAAATATAATCTATTTAAAAACAATACAATAAAAAGCTGGAGAAAAGATACGTCAACCAAGCCACAGATGTGATGCCAATGAGCGTTGAACTCCTTGCAGATCCACCGTCAGCTGGTTGTGGCAGAAAGTGGTGACATACAGTAGAACAGAGTGGTTGAGCTGTAACCACGGCAGTCAGGTCAGAAATCAACACAATATTTTTTGAAATTTAGAATGAGAATGTTCAGTATGTCACATTCTGGGCTCAGACTCTGAGCCCTGTCACATGTTAGCAGCTTGTGATAATAGAAGGTATCCATATACTGGGATGTGATAAGCTACATGAAGGTCATTTTATACTGGGTCCCATAACCTGCTTTATATGAAGTATCATTTTACACTAATTAGTAGAGATGTTACATTTTGAAAAATAGCACTTCTGGCGGCATTGTTCATTTTCTCTACAAATGATAAATGAAAAAGTTGGATAAAACGTTATATGTGTGTGTGAGCGCGCAATATATATAGAGGTATCAGTACCGTGTTAGCCGAGCTTCAATAATCAAAAAATAAATACAGAGGCGGCACATTTTATTTGAGTGCGGCTAGCTCCGCAAGCCTTGGGATGCCCCGGCATGCTAGCCGCACTCCCTCGGCGATGACGCGCGGTCACGCGTCATCGGGAGCCTGCGCCCCCTGTACGCGCGTCCAGGGCTCCCCGAGGGAGCCCTGGTGTCCCGCGATGTGGGGGACGGCGGCAGGGGGTTCCGGGAGACCCGGCGGACCCGGCGAGCGGAGGGAGAAAGCCCCGATCGGAGGGCGCTCCTCCGTGGCTTCGGCGCGCGCCAGGCACATCCCGGCGCGCGCCTGGTTACTGCTGCGGCCGAGACCGGGCAAATGCTCAAATAAACTCGGCCGCAGCAGTAGATGATACCGTTCTGTGGCTAACGAAATGCTTTTATTTGTGCGAGCTTTCGAGATACACTGATCTCTTCTTCCGGCGATGTTACAATGAATGAAGCAAGCAAAAGGTATACTTAAAAACAGTGTCTCTTGGAATGTTATCTGTGCTGGTCCTTCCCCCGGTGTGGATGTGTTTTATGCCTAGAGGTGTCAAAAGGTTCCTGAAAGCAAGTGATGAAAGAGTGTGTATGTGTATCAGTGTGAATGAAAATGAATGGAGAGCCCACAGTATATACAGTGCTTTACAAAAGGTGTGTGTGGAGTGGGAGTGGATATAAATGGTGTGGGTGGGTGTGGAAATGTGAGAGTTTGTAGCACAACTAAAAGTGTGTGTGGATACTTTGTGGTCCTTTTTTGTGTATAGGGATGGAAAAACAGTATTTGTATGTGTAAGAGACAGCTGTGTGTGCATACATATAGCACAGTATGTTAAATTACGCCGCGGGGTCATGTGACGTCACCCTCGTCAAATGCCGCTGCAGGTCACGTGACGCCGCATCAAGGTAGGGGGGGGGGGCACGAGCACCAGCAGAGGGAAGGCAGGGGGGCGAGCTGCAAAAGTTTATGCTCCCCTGGTATAACCAATAAATAATATAGCTGATATAGCAATTTGGTTGTGGCTAGAGAGAGATTATAATGGCAGTGAGAATTAGTGGTCAGAATTAATAACAGTGCAATTACTAAAAAGTAGCTGTAATAAAATAATAATAAACACTATGCCTAAACACAATAAAAGTCCAGAAACCTAGCTCTAATAGCTATGTTATAACTCAATCATAAAAGGATCCAATTCGGGCGTCCTCTGGAGCCCTGGCAGCTCTCTTCAGGGAAACAACCACCTCCTCGATAGATACCTAAACAAAAAAAAGAAGAGAAAGCGCCCGCTCCATGTGTAAATTCGGTTTAACAATTTCATTTCCTGGACAAGATAAAAATAGCAAACTCACAAACATCCGTTTGGTAAAAGCATTGTGTGAGACAGGCTCGTGCTCCGTGGTAATCCGGTGGTCAATCCGCAGCTCCAGACTTTGGACGATGACCGGGAAACTCGATAGGCTGCGCCCCTCGCAGTGTGGTCCTCCAGCAATCTGTGGTATGTTGTGGTTCCACTGTAAATCCGGCGTCTCGTCTTGGTCGCGTACCAACTTCCCTTCCGGCGTCAGGACGTATAGTGTGGCAATAGCAACGAGAAGAAAGTACTGAGGTGGGGTTGGATCCCCCTCGGTTATTTCTTGTTTTATTAATAAATAATTTACTATATTTTAATCTCTGGTGCGCATTGTGTGCATTTTTCTTCTTGTCTGCACAGTGCTTCAGATGCTGCATCTGAAAAAATGCCGGTGGATCGGGATGTGAGGTAGGGAAGTGACGTCCGCGCCGGAACGTTATTGCCACGCCTCCAAATATTTATTGCCACGCCCCCAATCGCACCCGCTGCATACCCTGCAAAGCCATAAAAAAGCTCAGGCTTCAGCAAGTGTATTGCAGCGTGTGTGCCTTCCCGCCGTCTGAAATACTATAGACGCAGCCTTATCGACGCTTACTAAATAGGCCCGTGTCTCTCTCTCTCTCTCTCTCTCTGTGTCTCTGTCTCTCTCTGTGTGTCTCTGTCTCTCTCTGTGTGTCTCTGTCTCTCTCTGTGTCTCTGTCTCTCTGTGTCTCTGTCTCTCTCTGTGTGTCTCTGTTTCTCTCTGTGTGTCTCTGTTTCTCTCTGTGTGTCTCTGTTTCTCTCTGTGTGTCTCTGTTTCTCTCTGTGTGTCTCTGTTTCTCTCTGTGTGTCTCTGTGTGTGTCTCTGTATCTCTGTCTCTCTCTGTGTCTCTGTGTGTGTCTCTGTGTCTCTCAAATCAAATCAGCTTGATTGGCATGTCAAAAGAACATTTCAGTATTGCCAAAGCGTGAGTAATAGGGGGTGTGGGACAATGATTACACGAATACTAGGGGGTACGGTATAATGGTTATACAGTATATTACTTTTGTCTCTCTCTCTCTCTCTGTGTCTGTCTCTCTCTCTCTGTGTCTCTCTCTCCCCATGTCCCTCTCTCTGTTTCTCTCTCATTCTCTGTCTCTCTCTCTCTGTGTCTCTCTCTCATTCTCTGTCTCTCTCTCTCATTCTCTGTCTCTCTCTCATTCTCTGTCTCTCTCTCATTCTCTGTCTCTCTCTCATTCTCTGTCTCTCTCTCATTCTCTGTCTCTCTCTCATTCTCTGTCTCTCTCTCTCATCCCTGTATGATAGGTATGTTCCAACTCTACTTTTTGCTCTTCTTTTCCGTTTGAGAGGAGGGAGTCCCTCACCTCTTCAGCCACACACCAGGAACGCTGGATTGCTTTCAGACGCTCGGAGAGGCGGATACAGTTGTGGATTGCACGATTTCTCGCCCCCTCCCTGCCTTTCACGCCCCCTCCCTGCCTTTCACGCCCCCTCCCTGCCTTTCACGCCCCCTCCCTGCCTTTCATGCCCCCCTCCCTGCCTTTCACGCCCCCACCCACTTCCCTGCCTTTCACGCCCCCATCCCCTCCCTGCCTTTCACGCCCCCACCCCCCTCCCCGCCTTTCACGCCCCCCCTCCCTGCCTTTCACGCCCCCCCCTCCCTGCCTTTCACGCCCCCCCCTCCCTGCCTTTCACGCCCCCCCTCCCTGCCTTTCACGCACCCACCCCCTCCCTGTCTTTCACGCCCCCTCCCTGCCTTTCAAGCCCCCTCCCTGCCTTTCACGCCCCCACCCCCCTCCCTGCCTTCCACGCCCCCAACCCCTTCCCTGCCTTTCACGCCCCACCTCCCTGCCTTTCACGCCCCCCCCCCCTGCCTTTCACGCCCCCCCTCCCTGCCTTTCACGCCCCCCCTCCCTGCCTTTCACGCCCCCCTCCCTGCCTTTCACGCCCCCAACCCTCTCCCTGCCTTTCACGCCCCCAACGCCATCCCTGCCTTTCATGCCTCCAACCCCCTCCCTGCCTTTCACGCCCCACCCCCCTCCCTGCCTTTCCACCCCCCTCCCTGCCTTTCACGCCCCCAACCCCCTCCCTGCCTTTCACGCCCCCAACCCCCTCCCTGCCTTTCACGCCCCCCCTCCCTGTCTTTCACGCCCCCAACCCCCTCCCTGCCTTACACCCCCCCTCCCTGCCTTTCACGCCCCCTCCCTGCCTTTCACGCCCCACCCTGCCTTTCACGCCCCCTACCTGTCTTTCACGCCCCCTCCCTGCCTTTCACGCCCCCTCCCTGCCTTTCACGCCCCCACCCTGCCTTTCACGCCCCCACCCTGCCTTTCTCGCCCCCCTCCCTGCCTTTCACGCCCCCTCTCTGCCATTCACGCCCCCCTCCCTGCCTTTCACGCCCCCTCCCTGCCTTTCACACCCCCACCCACCTATCTGCCTTTCACGTCCTCTCCCTGCCTTTCACACCCCCCTCCCTGCCTTTCACACCCCCACCCACCTATCTGCCTTTCACGCCCCCTCCCTGCCTTTCACGCCCCCACCCTGCCTTTCACACCCCCCTCCCTGCCTTTCACGCCCCCCTCCCTGCCTTTCACGCCCCTCTCCCTGCCTTTCACGCCCCCCTCCCTGCCTTTCACGCCGCCTCCCTGCCTTTCACGCTCCCACCCTGCCTTTCACGCCCCCACCCTGCTTTTTTCTCCCCTCTCCTGGCCTTTCACACCCCCCTCCCTGCCTTTTACGCCCCCCTCCCTGACTTTCACGCCCCCCTCCCTGCCTTTCACGCCCCCCTCATTGCCTTTAACACCCCCCTCCCTGCCTTTCACGCCCCCTCCCTGCCTTTCACGCCCCCCTCCCTGCCTTTCACGCCCCCCTCCCTGCCTTTCACGCCCCCTCCCTGCCTTTCACGCCCTCTCCCTGCCTTTCACGCCCCCCTCCCTGCATTTCACGCCCCCACCCCCCTCCCTGCCTTTCACGCCCCCCTCCCTGCCTTTCACGCCCCCCTCCCTGCCTTTCCCGCCCCCTCCCTGCCTTTCACGCCCCCTCCCTGCCTTTCACGCCCCCGTCCCCTCCCTGCCTTTCACGCCCCCATCCCCTCCCTACCTTTCACGCCCCCACCCCCCTCGCCGCCTTTCACGCCCCCCTCCCTGCCTTTCACGCCCCCCCCCTCCCTGCCTTTCACGCCCCCCCCCTCCCTGCCTTTCACCCCCCCTCCCTGCCTTTCACCCCCCCTCCCTACCTTTCACGCCCCCCCCTCCCTGCCTTTCACGCCCCCCCTCCCTGCATTTCACGCCCCCAACGCCATCCCTGCCTTTCATGCCCCCATCCCCCTCTCTGCCTTTCACGCCCCCCCTCCCTGCCTTTCACGCCCCCCCTCCCTGCCTTTCACGCCCCCAACCCCCTCCCTGCCTTTCACGCCCCCAACCCCCACCCTGCCTTTCATGCCCCCACCTCCCTGCCTTTCACGCCCCTCCCTCCCTTTCACGCCCCCCATCCCTGCCTTTCACGCCTCCCTCCCTGCCTTTCACACCCCCCTCCCTGCCTTTTACACTCCCCTCCCTGCCTTTTACGCCTCCCTCCCTGCCTTTCATGCCCCCACCTCCCTGCCTTTCACGCCCCCCTCCCTGCCTTTCACGCCCCCCTCCCTGCCTTTCACGCCCCTCCTCCCTGCCTTTCACACCCCCCTGCCTTTCACACCCCTTGCCTTTCACGCCCCCTCCCTGCCTTTCACGCCCCCCTGCCTTTCACTCCCCCTCCCTGCCTTTCACTCCCCCTCCCTGTCTTTCACGCCCCCTCCCTTTCACGCCCCCGTCCCCTCCCTGCCTCTCGCCCCCCGTCCCCTCCCTGCCTTTCACGCCCCATCCCTGCCTTTCACGCCCCCACCCTGCCTTTCACGCCCCCTCCCTGCCTTTCACGCCCCCTCCCTGCCTTTCACGCCCCCTCCCTGCCTTTCACGCCCCCCCTGCCTTTCACGCCCCATCCCTGCCTTTCACGCCCCCACCCTGCCTTTCACGCCCCCTCCCTGCCTTTCACGCCCCCCCTGCCTTTCACGCCCCATCCCTGCCTTTCACGCCCCCACCCTGCCTTTCACGCCCCCTCCCTGCCTTTCACGCCCCCACCCTGCCTTTCACGCCCCATCCCTGCCTTTCACACCCCCTCCCTGCCTTTCACGCCCCCACCCTGCCTTTCACGCCCCCACCCTGCCTTTCTCGCCCCCCTCCCTGCCTTTCACGCCCACCTCCCTGCCTTTCACGCCCCCACCTCCCTGCCTTTCACGCCCCCCCTCCCTGCCTTTCACGCCCCCCCTCCCTGCCTTTCATGCCCCCCTCCCTGCCTTTCACGCCCCCCCTGCCTTTCACCCCCCCTGCCTTTCACTCCCCCCTGCCTTTCATGCCCCCCTGCCTTTCACGCCCCCCTTGCTTTTCACGCCCCCCCTGCCTTTCACCCCCCCTGCCTCACGCCCCCCTGCCTTTCACGACCCCTGCCTTTCACGCCCCCTCCCTGCCTTTCATGTCCCCCCTGCTTTTCACGCCCCCTCCCTGCTTTTCACGCCCCCTCCCTGCCTTTCACGCCCCCTCTCTGCCTTTCACGCCCCCGTCCCCTCCCTGCCTCTCACGCCCCCCGTCCCCTCCCTGCCTTTCACGCCCCCTCCCTGCCTTTCACGCCCCCTCCCTGCCTTTCACGCCCCCTCCCTGCCTTTCACGCCCCACCCTGCCTTTCACGCCCCCTACCTGTCTTTCACGCCCCCTCCCTGCCTTTCACGCCCCCTCCCTGCCATTCACACCCCCACCCTGCCTTTCTCGCCCCCCTCCCTGCCTTTCACGCTCCCCTCCCTGCCTTTTACGCCCCCCTCCCTGCCTTTCACGCCCCCCTCCCTGCCTTTCCACCCCCCTCCCTGCCTTTCCACCCCCCTCCCTGCCTTTCATGCCCCCCTCCCTGCCTTTCACGCCCCCACCCCCCTCCCCGCTTTTCACGCCCCCCCTCCCTGCCTTTCACGCCCCCCCCCTCCCTGCCTTTCACGCACCCCCTCCCAGCCTTTCACGCCCCCACCCCCTCCCTGTCTTTCACGCCCCCTCCCTGCCTTTCATGCCCCCACCCCCCTCCCCTCCTTCCACGCCCCCACCCCCCTCCCCTCCTTCCACGCCCCCAACCCCCTCCCTGCCTTTCACGCCCCACCTCCCTGCCTTTCACGCCCCACCTCCCTGCCTTTCACGCCCCCCCTCCCTGCCTTTCACGCCCCCCCTCCCTGCCTTTCACGCCCCCCTCCCTGCCTTTCACGCCCCCTACCCTCTCCCTGCCTTTCACGCCCCCAACGCCATCCCTGCCTTTCATGCCCCCAACCCCCTCCCTGCCTTTCACGCCCCACCCCCCTCCCTGCCTTTCCACCCCCCTCCCTGCCTTTCACGCCCCCAACCCCCTCCCTGCCTTTCATGCCCCCAACCCCCTCCCTGCCTTTCACGCCCCCCCTCCCTGCCTTTCACGCCCCCCCTCCCTGCCTTTCACGCCCCTCCCTACCTGCCTTTCACGCACCCCTCCCTGGCTTTCACGCCCCCCTCCCCGCTTTTCACGCCCCCCTCCCCGCCTTTCACGCCCCCCCTCCCCGCCTTTCACGCCCCCTCCCTGCCTTTCACGCCCCCCCTCCCCGCCTTTCACTCCCCCCCTCGCTGCCTTTCACACCCCCTCCCTGCCTTTCACGCCCCCACCCTGCCTTTCACGCCCCCTCCCTGCCTTTCACACCCCCTCTCTGCCTTTCACGCCCCCACCATGCCTTTCACGCCCCCCTCCCTGCCTTTTACGCCCCCCTCCCTGCCTTTCACGCCCCCTTCCCTGCCTTTCACGCCCCCTTCCCTGCCTTTCACGCCCCCACCCCCTCCCTGTCTTTCCACCCCCCTCCCTGCCTTTAACGCCCCCCTCCCTGCCTTTCACGCCCCCCCTCCCTGCCTTTCACGCCCCCCTCCCTGCCTTTCACGCCCCCTCCCTGCCTTTCACGCCCCCCTCTCTGCCTTTCACGCCCTCACCCACCTCCCTGCCTTTCACGCCCCCCTCCCTGCCTTTCACGCCCCCTCCCTGCCATTCACACCCCCTCCCTGCCTTTCACGCCCCCTCCCTGCCTTTCACGCCCCCACCCACCTATCTGCCTTTCACGTCCTCTCCCTGCCTTTCACACCCCCCTCCCTGCCTTTCACGCCCCCCTCTCTGCCTTTCACGCCCCCACCCACCTCCCTGCCTTTCACGCCCCCCTCCCTGCCTTTCACGCCCCCTCCCTGCCTTTCACGCCCCCTCCCTGCCTTTCACGCCCCCCTCCCTGCCTTTCCCGCCCCCTCCCTGCCTTTCACGCCCCCTCCCTGCCTTTCACGCCACCCCTCCCTGCCTTTTACGCCCTCACCCCCCTCCCTGTCTTTCCACCCCCCTCCCTGCCTTTCACGCCCCCTCCCTGCCTTTCACGCCACCTCCCTGCCTTTCACGCCCCCACCCTGCCTTTCACGCCCCCACCCTGCTTTTCTCGCCCCTCTCCTGGCCTTTCACGCCCCCCTCCCTGCCTTTTACGCCCCCCTCCCTGCCTTTCACGCCCCCCTCCCTGCCTTTCACGCCCCCTCCCTGCCTTTCACGCCCCCACACCCCTCCTTGTCTTTCCACCCCCCTCCCTACCTTTAACGCCCCCCTCCCTGCCTTTCACGCCCCCCTCCCTGCCTTTCACGCCCCCCTCCCTGCCTTTCACGCCCACCTCCCTGCCTTTCACGCCCCCTCCCTGCCTTTCACGCCCTCTCCCTGCCTTTCACGCCCCCCTCCCTGCATTTCACGCCCCCACCCACCTCCCTGCCTTTCACGCCCCCCTCCCTGCCTTTCACGCCCCCTCCCTGCCTTTCACGCCCCCTCCCTGCCTTTCACGCCCCCCTCCCTGCCTTTCCCGCCCCCTCCCTGCCTTTCACGCTCCTCCCTGCCTTTCACGCCCCCACCCCCCTCCCTGTCTTTCCACCCTCCTCCCTGACTTTAAGCCCCCTCCCTGCCTTTCCACCCCCCTCCCTGCCTTTAACGCCCCCCTCCCTGCCTTTCACGCCCCCCTCCCTGCCTTTCACGCCCCCGTCCCTGCCTTTCACGCCCACCTCCCTGCCTTTCACGCCCCCTCCCTGCCTTTCACGCCCTCTCCCTGCCTTTCACGCCCCCCTCCCTGCATTTCACGCCCCCACCCACCTCCCTGCCTTTCACGCCCACCTCCCTGCCTTTCACGCCCACCTCCCTGCCTTTCACGCCCCCTCCCTGCCTTTCACGCCCCCCTCCCTTCCTTTCCCGCCCCCTCCCTGCCTTTCACGCCCCCTCCCTGCCTTTCACGCCACCCCTCCCTGCCTTTTACGCCCTCACCCCCCTCCCTGTCTTTCCACCCCCCTCCCTGCCTTTCACGCCCCCCTCCCTGCCTTTCACGCCCCCCTCCCTGCCTTTCACGCCCACCTCCCTGCCTTTCACGCCCCCTCCATGCCTTTCACGCCCTCTCCCTGCCTTTCACGCCCCCCTCCCTGCATTTCACGCCCCCACCCACCTCCCTGCCTTTCACGCCCCCCTCCCTGCCTTTCCCACCCTCTCCCTGCCTTTCACGCCCCCTCCCTGCCTTTCACGCCCCCCTCCCTACCTTTCACGCCCCCTCCCGCCTTTCACGCCCCCTCCCTGCCTTTCACGCCCCCTCCGTGCCTTTCACGCCACCTCCCTGCCTATCACGCCCCATCCCTGCCTTTCACGCCCCCATCCACCTCCCTGCCTTTCACGCCACCACCCCCCTCCCTGCCTTTCACGCCCCGTCCCCTCCCTGCCTTTCACGCCCCCGTCCCCTCCCTGGCTTTCACGCCCCCATCCCCTCCCTGGCTTTCATGCCCCGTCCCCTCCCTGGCTTTCACGCCCCCGTCCCCACCCTGCCTTTCACGCCCCCCCTCCCTGCCTTTCACGCCCCCCCCCCACTCCCTGCCTTTCAGACCCCCCCTCACTGCCTTTCACGCCCCCACGCCCCTCCCTGCCTTTCACGCCCCCTCCCTGCCTTTCACGCCCCCACCCCTCTCTGCCTTTCACGCCCCCAACCCCCTCCCTGCCTTTAATGCCCCCAACACCCTCCCTCCCTTTCACACCCCCTCTCCCTGCCTTTTACACCCCCCCTCCCTGCCTTTCACGCCCCCCCTCCCTGTCTTTCATGCCCCCCTCCCTGCCTTTCACGCCCCCCTCCCTGCCTTTCACGCTGCCCCTCCCTGCCTTTCACGCCCCCCACCTCCCTCCCTGCCTTTCACGCCCCCACCCCCCTCCCCGCTTTTCACACCCCCCTCCCCGCCTTTCACGCCCCCCCTCCCCGACTTTCACGCCCCCTCCCTCCCCGCTTTTCACGCCCCCCCTCCCCGCCTTTCCTGCCCCCCCTCCCCGCCTTTCACGACCCCCCTGCCTTTCACGCCCCCCCTGCCTTTCACGCCCCCCCTGCCTTTCACGCCCCCCTGCCTTTCACGCCCCCCTGCCTTTCACGCCCCCCTGCCTTTCACGCCCCCTCCCTGCCTTTCACACCTCCCCTCCCTGCCTTTCACGCCCCCCATCCCCTCCCTGTCTTTCACGCCCCACCCTGCCTTTCACGCCCCCACCCTGCCTTTCACGCCCCCACCCTGCCTTTCACGCCCCCGCCCCCTCCCTGCCTTTCACGCCCCCACCCCCCTCCCTGTCTTTCACGCCCCCACACCCCTCCCTGCCTTTCACGCCCCCACCCCCCTCCCTGCCTTTCACGCCCCCACCCCCCTCCCTGCATTTCCACCCCCCTCCCTGCCTTTCACGCCCATACCCCCTCCCTGCCTTTCCACCCCTACCCCCCTCCCTGCCTTTCACGCCCCCACCCCCCTCCCTGCCTTTCACACCCCCACCCCCTCCCTGCCTTTCACGCCCCCACCCCCCTCCCTGCCTTTCACACCCCCACCCCCCTCCCTGCCTTTCACGCCCCCACCCCCCTCCCTGCCTTTCACGCCCCTACCCCCCTTCCTGCCTTTCCACCCCCCCCCCTGCCTTTCACCCCCCCTGCCTCACGCCCCCCTGCCTTTCACGACCCCTGCCTTTCACGCCCCCTCCCTGCCTTTCATGTCCCCCCTGCTTTTCACGCCCCCTCCCTGCTTTTCACGCCCCCTCCCTGCCTTTCACGCCCCCTCTCTGCCTTTCACGCCCCCGTCCCCTCCCTGCCTCTCACGCCCCCCGTCCCCTCCCTGCCTTTCACGCCCCCTCCCTGCCTTTCACGCCCCCTCCCTGCCTTTCACGCCCCCTCCCTGCCTTTCACGCCCCACCCTGCCTTTCACGCCCCCTACCTGTCTTTCACGCCCCCTCCCTGCCTTTCACGCCCCCTCCCTGCCTTTCACGCCCCCTCCCTGCCATTCACACCCCCACCCTGCCTTTCTCGCCCCCCTCCCTGCCTTTCACGCTCCCCTCCCTGCCTTTTACGCCCCCCTCCCTGCCTTTCACGCCCCCCTCCCTGCCTTTCCACCCCCCTCCCTGCCTTTCCACCCCCCTCCCTGCCTTTCATGCCCCCCTCCCTGCCTTTCACGCCCCCACCCACCTCCCTGCCTTTCACGCCCCCGTCCCCTCCTTGCCTTTCACGCCCCCACCCCCCTCCCCGCTTTTCACGCCCCCCCTCCCTGCCTTTCACGCCCCCCCCCCCTCCCTGCCTTTCACGCACCCCCTCCCAGCCTTTCACGCCCCCACCCCCTCCCTGTCTTTCACGCCCCCTCCCTGCCTTTCACGCCCCCACCCCCCTCTCTGCCTTTCATGCCCCCACCCCCCTCCCCTCCTTCCACGCCCCCAACCCCCTCCCTGCCTTTCACGCCCCACCTCCCTGCCTTTCACGCCCCACCTCCCTGCCTTTCACGCCCCCCCTCCCTGCCTTTCACGCCCCCCCTCCCTGCCTTTCACGCCCCCCTCCCTGCCTTTCACGCCCCCTACCCTCTCCCTGCCTTTCACGCCCCCAACGCCATCCCTGCCTTTCATGCCCCCAACCCCCTCCCTGCCTTTCACGCCCCCACCCCCCTCCCTGCATTTCCACCCCCCTCCCTGCCTTTCACGCCCATACCCCCTCCCTGCCTTTCCACCCCTACCCCCCTCCCTGCCTTTCACGCCCCCACCCCCCTCCCTGCCTTTCACACCCCCACCCCCTCCCTGCCTTTCACGCCCCCACCCCCCTCCCTGCCTTTCACACCCCCACCCCCCTCCCTGCCTTTCACGCCCCCACCCCCCTCCCTGCCTTTCACGCCCCTACCCCCCTTCCTGCCTTTCCACCCCCCCCCTGCCTTTCACCCCCCCTGCCTCACGCCCCCCTGCCTTTCACGACCCCTGCCTTTCACGCCCCCTCCCTGCCTTTCATGTCCCCCCTGCTTTTCACGCCCCCTCCCTGCTTTTCACGCCCCCTCCCTGCCTTTCACGCCCCCTCTCTGCCTTTCACGCCCCCGTCCCCTCCCTGCCTCTCACGCCCCCCGTCCCCTCCCTGCCTTTCACGCCCCCTCCCTGCCTTTCACGCCCCCTCCCTGCCTTTCACGCCCCCTCCCTGCCTTTCACGCCCCACCCTGCCTTTCACGCCCCCTACCTGTCTTTCACGCCCCCTCCCTGCCTTTCACGCCCCCTCCCTGCCTTTCACGCCCCCTCCCTGCCATTCACACCCCCACCCTGCCTTTCTCGCCCCCCTCCCTGCCTTTCACGCTCCCCTCCCTGCCTTTTACGCCCCCCTCCCTGCCTTTCACGCCCCCCTCCCTGCCTTTCCACCCCCCTCCCTGCCTTTCCACCCCCCTCCCTGCCTTTCATGCCCCCCTCCCTGCCTTTCACGTCCCCACCCACCTCCCTGCCTTTCACGCCCCCGTCCCCTCCTTGCCTTTCACGCCCCCACCCCCCTCCCCGCTTTTCACGCCCCCCCTCCCTGCCTTTCACGCCCCCCCCCCTCCCTGCCTTTCACGCACCCCCTCCCAGCCTTTCACGCCCCCACCCCCTCCCTGTCTTTCACGCCCCCTCCCTGCCTTTCACGCCCCCACCCCCCTCTCTGCCTTTCATGCCCCCACCCCCCTCCCCTCCTTCCACGCCCCCAACCCCCTCCCTGCCTTTCACGCCCCACCTCCCTGCCTTTCACGCCCCACCTCCCTGCCTTTCACGCCCCCCCTCCCTGCCTTTCACGCCCCCCCTCCCTGCCTTTCACGCCCCCCTCCCTGCCTTTCACGCCCCCTACCCTCTCCCTGCCTTTCACGCCCCCAACGCCATCCCTGCCTTTCATGCCCCCAACCCCCTCCCTGCCTTTCACGCCCCACCCCCCTCCCTGCCTTTCCACCCCCCTCCCTGCCTTTCACGCCCCCAACCCCCTCCCTGCCTTTCATGCCCCCAACCCCCTCCCTGCCTTTCACGCCCCCCCTCCCTGCCTTTCACGCCCCCCCTCCCTGCCTTTCACGCCCCTCCCTACCTGCCTTTCACGCACCCCTCCCTGGCTTTCACGCCCCCCTCCCCGCTTTTCACGCCCCCCTCCCCGCCTTTCACGCCCCCCCTCCCCGCCTTTCACGCCCCCACCCTGCCTTTCACGCCCCCCCTCCCCGCCTTTCACTCCCCCCCTCGCTGCCTTTCACACCCCCTCCCTGCCTTTCACGCCCCCACCCTGCCTTTCACGCCCCCTCCCTGCCTTTCACACCCCCTCTCTGCCTTTCACGCCCCCACCATGCCTTTCACGCCCCCCTCCCTGCCTTTTACGCCCCCCTCCCTGCCTTTCACGCCCCCTTCCCTGCCTTTCACGCCCCCTTCCCTGCCTTTCACGCCCCCACCCCCTCCCTGTCTTTCCACCCCCCTCCCTGCCTTTCACGCCCCCCTCCCTGCCTTTCACGCCCCCCTCCCTGCCTTTCTCGCCCCCCTCTCTGCCTTTCACGCCCCCTCCCTGCCATTCACACCCCCTCCCTGCCTTTCACGCCCCCTCCCTGCCTTTCACGCCCCCACCCACCTATCTGCCTTTCACGTCCTCTCCCTGCCTTTCACACCCCCCTCCCTGCCTTTCACGCCCCCCTCTCTGCCTTTCACGCCCCCACCCACCTCCCTGCCTTTCACGCCCCCCTCCCTGCCTTTCACGCCCCCTCCCTGCCTTTCACGCCCCCTCCCTGCCTTTCACGCCCCCCTCCCTGCCTTTCCCGCCCCCTCCCTGCCTTTCACGCCCCCTCCCTGCCTTTCACGCCACCCCTCCCTGCCTTTTACGCCCTCACCCCCCTCCCTGTCTTTCCACCCCCCTCCCTGCCTTTCACGCCCCCTCCCTGCCTTTCACGCCACCTCCCTGCCTTTCACGCCCCCACCCTGCCTTTCACGCCCCCACCCTGCTTTTCTCGCCCCTCTCCTGGCCTTTCACGCCCCCCTCCCTGCCTTTTACGCCCCCCTCCCTGCCTTTCACGCCCCCCTCCCTGCCTTTCACGCCCCCTCCCTGCCTTTCACGCCCCCACACCCCTCCTTGTCTTTCCACCCCCCTCCCTACCTTTAACGCCCCCCTCCCTGCCTTTCACGCCCCCCTCCCTGCCTTTCACGCCCCCCTCCCTGCCTTTCACGCCCACCTCCCTGCCTTTCACGCCCCCTCCCTGCCTTTCACGCCCTCTCCCTGCCTTTCACGCCCCCCTCCCTGCATTTCACGCCCCCACCCACCTCCCTGCCTTTCACGCCCCCCCTCCCTGCCTTTCACGCCCCCTCCCTGCCTTTCACGCCCCCTCCCTGCCTTTCACGCCCCCCTCCCTGCCTTTCCCGCCCCCTCCCTGCCTTTCACGCCCCCTCCCTGCCTTTCACGCCCCCACCCCCCTCCCTGTCTTTCCACCCTCCTCCCTGACTTTAAGCCCCCTCCCTGCCTTTCCACCCCTCTCCCTGCCTTTCACGCCCCCCTCCCTGCATTTCACGCCCCCACCCACCTCCCTGCCTTTCACGCCCCCCTCCCTGCCTTTCCCACCCTCTCCCTGCCTTTCACGCCCCCTCCCTGCCTTTCACGCCCCCCTCCCTACCTTTCACGCCCCCTCCCGCCTTTCACGCCCCCTCCCTGCCTTTCACGCCCCCTCCCTGCCTTTCACGCCACCTCCCTGCCTATCACGCCCCATCCCTGCCTTTCACGCCCCCATCCACCTCCCTGCCTTTCACGCCACCACCCCCCTCCCTGCCTTTCACGCCCCGTCCCCTCCCTGCCTTTCACGCCCCCGTCCCCTCCCTGGCTTTCACGCCCCCATCCCCTCCCTGGCTTTCATGCCCCGTCCCCTCCCTGGCTTTCACGCCCCCGTCCCCACCCTGCCTTTCACGCCCCCCCTCCCTGCCTTTCACGCCCCCCCCCACTCCCTGCCTTTCAGACCCCCCCTCACTGCCTTTCACGCCCCCACGCCCCTCCCTGCCTTTCACGCCCCCTCCCTGCCTTTCACGCCCCCACCCCTCTCTGCCTTTCACGCCCCCAACCCCCTCCCTGCCTTTAATGCCCCCAACACCCTCCCTCCCTTTCACACCCCCCTCTCCCTGCCTTTTACACCCCCCCTCCCTGCCTTTCACGCCCCCCCCTCCCTGTCTTTCATGCCCCCCTCCCTGCCTTTCACGCCCCCCTCCCTGCCTTTCACGCTGCCCCTCCCTGCCTTTCACGCCCCTACCCCCCCTCCCTGCCTTTCCACCCCCCTCCCTGCCTTTCCACCCCCACCCCCCTCCTGCCTTTCACGCCCCCTCCCTGCCTTTCCATCCCCCTCCCTGCCTTTCACGCCCCCACCCCCTCCCTGCTTTTCCACCCCCCACCCTGCCTTTCACGCCCCCCCTGCCTTTCACGCCCTCACCCCCCTCCCTTCTTTTCACGCCCCCCGTCCCCTCCCTGCCTTTCACGCCCCCCTCCCTGCCTTTCACGCCCCCTCCCCGCCTTTCACGCCCCCCTCCCTGCCTTTCACGCCCCCGTCCCCTCCCTGCCTTTCACGCCCCCGTCCCCTCCCTGCCTTTCACGCCCCCATCCCCTCCCTGCCTTTTATGCACCCGTCCCCCCCCCCCTCCCTGCCTTTCACGCCCCCACCCCCCTCCCTGCCTTTCACGCCCCCACCCCCTCCCTGCCTTTCACGCCCCGTCCCCTCCCTGCCTTTAACGCACCCGTCCCCCCCCCCTCCCTGCCTTTCACGCCCCCACCCCCCTCCCTGCCTTTCACGCCCCCACCCCCTCCCTGCCTTTCACGCCCCCACCCCCTCCCTGGCTTTCACGCCCCCACCCCCCTCCCTGCCTTTCACGCCCCCACCCCCCTCCCTGCCTTTCACGCCCCCCTCCCTGCCTTTCACGCCCCCTCCCTGCCTTTCACGCCCCCTCCCTGCCTTTCACGCCACCCCTCCCTGCCTTTTACGCCCTCACCCCCCTCCCTGTCTTTCCACCTCCCTCCCTGCCTTTCACGCCCCCTCCCTGCCTTTCACGCCACCTCCCTGCCTTTCACGCCCCCACCCTGCCTTTCACGCCCCCACCCTGCTTTTCTCGCCCCTCTCCTGGCCTTTCACGCCCCCCTCCCTGCCTTTTACGCCCCCCTCCCTGCCTTTCACGCCCCCCTCCCTGCCTTTCACGCCCCCTCCCTGCCTTTCACGCCCCCACCCCCCTCCTTGTCTTTCCACCCCCCTCCCTACCTTTAACGCCCCCCTCCCTTCCTTTCACGCCCCCCTCCCTGCCTTTCACGCCCCCCTCCCTGCCTTTCACGCCCACCTCCCTGCCTTTCACGCCCCCTCCCTGCCTTTCACGCCCTCTCCCTGCCTTTCACGCCCCCCTCCCTGCATTTCACGCCCCCACCCACCTCCCTGCCTTTCACGCCCCCCTCCCTGCCTTTCACGCCCCCTCCCTGCCTTTCACGCCCCCTCCCTGCCTTTCACGCCCCCCTCCCTGCCTTTCCCGCCCCCTCCCTGCCTTTCACGCCCCCTCCCTGCCTTTCACGCCCCCACCCCCCTCCCTGTCTTTCCACCCTCCTCCCTGACTTTAAGCCCCCTCCCTGCCTTTCCACCCCCCTCCCTGCCTTTAACGCCCCCCTCCCTGCCTTTCACGCCCCCCTCCCTGCCTTTCACGCCCCCCTCCCTGCCTTTCACGCCCACCTCCCTGCCTTTCACGCCCCCTCCCTGCCTTTCACGCCCTCTCCCTGCCTTTCACGCCCCCCTCCCTGCATTTCACGCCCCCACCCACCTCCCTGCCTTTCACGCCCACCTCCCTGCCTTTCACGCCCCCTCCCTGCCTTTCACGCCCCCCTCCCTTCCTTTCCCGCCCCCTCCCTGCCTTTCACGCCCCCTCCCTGCCTTTCACGCCACCCCTCCCTGCCTTTTACGCCCTCACCCCCCTCCCTGTCTTTCCACCCCCCTCCCTGCCTTTCACGCCCCCCTCCCTGCCTTTCACGCCCCCCTCCCTGCCTTTCACGCCCACCTCCCTGCCTTTCACGCCCCCTCCATGCCTTTCACGCCCTCTCCCTGCCTTTCACGCCCCCCTCCCTGCATTTCACGCCCCCACCCACCTCCCTGCCTTTCACGCCCCCCTCCCTGCCTTTCCCACCCTCTCCCTGCCTTTCACGCCCCCTCCCTGCCTTTCACGCCCCCCTCCCTACCTTTCACGCCCCCTCCCGCCTTTCACGCCCCCTCCCTGCCTTTCACGCCCCCTCCCTGCCTTTCACGCCACCTCCCTGCCTATCACGCCCCATCCCTGCCTTTCACGCCCCCATCCACCTCCCTGCCTTTCACGCCACCACCCCCCTCCCTGCCTTTCACGCCCCGTCCCCTCCCTGCCTTTCACGCCCCCGTCCCCTCCCTGGCTTTCACGCCCCCATCCCCTCCCTGGCTTTCATGCCCCGTCCCCTCCCTGGCTTTCACGCCCCCGTCCCCACCCTGCCTTTCACGCCCCCCCTCCCTGCCTTTCACGCCCCCCCCCACTCCCTGCCTTTCAGACCCCCCCTCACTGCCTTTCATGCCCCCCCTCCCTGCCTTTCACGCCCCCACGCCCCTCCCTGCCTTTCACGCCCCCACGCCCCTCCCTGCCTTTCACGCCCCCACCCCTCTCTGCCTTTCACGCCCCCAACCCCCTCCCTGCCTTTAATGCCCCAACACCCTCCCTCCCTTTCACACCCCCTCTCCCTGCCTTTTACACCCCCCCTCTCTGCCTTTCACGCCCCCCCTCCCTGTCTTTCATGCCCCCCTCCCTGCCTTTCACGCCCCCCTCCCTGCCTTTCACGCCCCCTCCCTGCCTTTCACGCTGCCCCTCCCTGCCTTTCACGCCCCCCACCTCCCTCCCTGCCTTTCACGCCCCCACCCCCCTCCCCGCTTTTCACACCCCCCTCCCCGCCTTTCACGGCCCCCCTCCCCGACTTTCACGCCCCCTCCCTCCCCGCTTTTCACGCCCCCCCTCCCCGCCTTTCCTGCCCCCCCTCCCCGTCTTTCACGACCCCCCTGCCTTTCACGCCCCTCCTGCCTTTCACGCCCCCCCTGCCTTTCACGCCCCCCTGCCTTTCACGCCCCCCTGCCTTTCACGCCCCCCTGCCTTTCACGCCCCCTCCCTGCCTTTCACACCTCCCCTCCCTGCCTTTCACGCCCCCCATCCCCTCCCTGCCTTTCACGCCCCACCCTGCCTTTCACGCCCCCACCCTGCCTTTCACGCCCCCACCCTGCCTTTCACGCCCCCACCCCCTCCCTGCCTTTCACGCCCCCACCCCCCTCCCTGTCTTTCACGCCCCCACCCCCATCCCTGCCTTTCACGCCCCCACCCCCCTCCCTGCCTTTCACGCCCCCACCCCCTCCCTGCATTTCCACCCCCCTCCCTGCCTTTCACGCCCATACCCCCTCCCTGCCTTTCCACCCCTACCCCCCTCCCTGCCTTTCACGCCCCCACCCCCCTCCCTGCCTTTCACACCCCCACCCCCTCCCTGCCTTTCACGCCCCCACCCCCCTCCCTGCCTTTCACACCCCCACCCCCCTCCCTGCCTTTCACGCCCCCACCCCCCTCCCTGCCTTTCACGCCCCTACCCCCCTCCCTGCCTTTCCACCCCCCTCCCTGCCTTTCACGCCCCTACCCCCCTCCCTGCCTTTCACGCCCCTACCCCCCTCCCTGCCTTTCCACCCCCCTCCCTGCCTTTCCACCCCCACCCCCCTCCTGCCTTTCACGCCCCTCCCTGCCTTTCCATCCCCTTCCCTGCCTTTCACGCCCCCACCCCCTCCCTGCTTTTCCACCCCCCACCCTGCCTTTCACGCCCCCCCTGCCTTTCACGCCCCCACCCCCCTCCCTTCTTTTCACGCCCCCCGTCCCCTCCCTGCCTTTCACGCCCCCCTCCCTGCCTTTCACGCCCCCTCCCCGCCTTTCACGCCCCCCTCCCTGCCTTTCACGCCCCGTCCCCTCCCTGCCTTTCACGCCCCCGTCCCCTCCCTGCCTTTCACGCCCCCATCCCCTCCCTGCCTTTTACGCCCCCGTCCCCTGCCTGCCTTTATCGCCCCCGTCCCCTCCCTGCCTTTAACGCCCCCCCCTCCCTGCATTTCACGCCCCCGTCCCCTCCCTGCCTTTCACGCCCCGTCCCCTCCCTGCCTTTAACGCACCCGTCCCCCCCCTCCCTGCCTTTCACGCCCCCACCCCCCTCCCTTTCACGCCCCCACCCCCTCCCTGCCTTTCACGCCACCACCCCCTCCCTGGCTTTCACGCCCCCACCCCCCTCCCTGCCTTTCACGCCCCCACCCCCCTCCCTGCCTTTCACGCCCCCACCCCCCTCCTTGCCTTTCACGCCCCCCCTCCCTGCCTTTCACGCCCCCCCTCCATGCCTTTCACGCCCCGTCCCCTCCCTGCCTTTAACGCACCCGTCCCCCCCCCTCCCTGCCTTTCACGCCCCCACCCCCCTCCCTGCCTTTCACGCCCCCACCCCCCTCCCTGCCTTTCACGCCCCCACCCCCCTCCCTGCCTTTCACGCCCCCCCTCCCTGCCTTTCACGCCCCCCCTCCATGCCTTTCACGCCCCCCCTCCCTGCCTTTCACGCCCCCACCCCCCTCCCTGCCTTTCACGCCCCCACCCCCCTCCCTGCCTTTCACGCCCCCCTCCCTGCCTTTCACGCCCCCACCCCCCTCCCTGCCTTTCACGCCCCCACCCCCCTCCTTGCCTTTCACGCCCCCCCTCCCTGCCTTTCACGCCCCCCTCCATGCCTTTCACGCCCCCCCTCCCTGACTTTCACATGGAAATGTATTTTATTACACATCATTTTGCCATGGCACTGCTCCCTCGGCATTGAAGTAATCTTTGAACGAATCTCGGATACATTTTGCCATTTTCCCTGTTACATTATTAGCTTTATTTCGACGGAGAGAACAAGTAATTACATCTTCACAATCGATAACAGAAGAATCAACAGACCCTTCTAAATCGATGACCACATTGTGAAGTACAGTGACACATTTCCCAATATGTTTGGCATTTGGCACAGATGTTTCTATAGATTTTAAGAGTATTCTCCATTTTCCTGACATGATACCGAATGCACATTCAACACAACGTTGAGCCCTAGATAGTCTGTAGTTGTAAATTTCGGCCTCTTTTGATAACGATTTTCTAGGATACGGCTTCATGAGGTACTTCAGCAACGGGTAGGCCTCATCTGCTACGAGTACATGAGGCATCTTGTCCCGGTTACTTGATGGCAATGTTTTGTCAGCTGGAAACACAAGTTTTTTTTGTTCGATTAACTTGAGCGGTGAGGATGCTCTGAACACACCACCATCGCTTTGCTTCCCATATACTCCGACGTCAATCGCAATAAAACGACATTTGGCATCAGCAACAGCTTGCAAAACTATCGAAAGAAAATGTTTGTACAGTAATTGTAGAACATTGACCCTGACTTTGCTGGGAGTTTTATTCGAATATGCTTGCCATCGATAAATTAGTCTGAACAGGAGTAATTTTTCCCTCTATTTTTTTAACAATATAATCAAATGTTGTTATAGACATTCACATATACTGTATTCAAAGAATTTACGTGCATGCAAGCGAAGCATGGGATATAAGGTTGCAAATTCTCCAAGTGTCTCACGCTGGACATTTATATCATGGACATTTGTTGTCCTGCCACCCAAAAGTTAACTTCTGAGATACACATTATCCAATAAAAAAAACATGCAGAGCTCTTTAGACAATGCCATTATACACTACAAGTGGACAATCTGGAATTGATGGCTTTGGACGTCACGTTGATGTAGAAGGTGGTTAAGGTCCCTCTGAGTTCGAAGATCTTCTTGGAGGGCCTGGATGGTCAACTGCAGGTACTATAACAAAGGGGGAAAATAACATATGAATGTTGTAATGAAGCTAACAATTTACAGAGTTCTGTACAAAGATGACAAAAGTTAAATGAAAGAGGAGACACCGACAAAAAGACCCAGAATGGAGGCCACCGAGGAGGCCCGATTCAGCAGCAGCGACCCACCGGCAATGAGTTCTTACCAGCCTCACCCCCCTGTCTGCCTTCCCTTTTACCTAATACCACCCTCTGCCTCTGCCTACTTCCCCATGCTGGAAAAGTGCTGGTATCCAGGAACCTTGCCCATGCTGTACCCTGGGCTGTCTCACTCTGCCTCTGCCCACTCAGGGTATTTGAGTCCAGACACACTCAGGTCTCAGCAGTTCCCCTCACCAGACGTGTCCCCCATGGACTCCTCTGCCCTGCTACAGGCCCTTAAACAGGTGCCCATGCTGGGTCCTGAGCTCAAGGACTGACTCCAGAAAGGAGAATAACAGCAGCACTTCCAACAAAGAGGGACAAGTGCCTATCTGGGTGCCCCCTTCACATCCCCCCCCCCTGCACCTCACATCACCCCCCCCCCTTGCACATCAACCACCCCCCTTCCCTTGCATATCACCCCCCTTGCACATCAACCCCCTTCCCTTGCACATCAACCCCCCTTCCCTTGCACATCAACCCCCCTTCCCTTGCACATCAACCCCCCCTTGCACATCAACCCCCTTCCCTTGCACATCATCCCCCTTGCACATCAACCACCCCCCTTCCCTTGCACATCAACCCCTCCTTCCACATCAACCCCCCTTGCACATCAACCACCCCCTTCCCTTGCACATCAACCCCCCCTTCCACATGAACCCCCCTTCCCTTGCACATCAACCCCCTCTTCCCTTGCACATCAACCACCCCCCTTGCACATCAACCCCCCCTTCCCTTGCACATCAACCCCCCCTTGCACATCAACCCCCCCCCTTGCACATCACCCCCCCCTTGCACATCAACCCCCCCTTCCCTTTCACATCAACCCCCCCTTCCCTTTCACATCAACCCCCCCTTGCACATCAACCACCCCCCTTCCCTTGCATATCACCCCCCTTGCACATCACCCCCCCTTGCACATCAACCCCCCTTGAACATCAACCCCCCCTTGCACATCAACCACCCCCCTTCCCTTGCATATCACCCCCCTTGCACATCAACCACCCCCCTTCCCTTGCACATCAACCCCTCCTTCCACATCAACCCCCCTTGCACATCAACCACCCCCCTTCCCTTGCACATCAACTCCTCCTTCCACATCAACCCCCCCTTGCACATCAACCACCCCCCTTCCCTTGCACATCAACCCCCCCTTCCACATCAACCCCCCTTCCTTGCACATCAACCCCCTCTTCCCTTGCACATCAACCACCCCCCTTGCACATCAACCGCCCCTTCCCTTGCACATCAACTCCTCCTT
The DNA here is from genome assembly GCF_040206685.1 of Ascaphus truei. Classification (NCBI taxonomy): domain Eukaryota; kingdom Metazoa; phylum Chordata; class Amphibia; order Anura; family Ascaphidae; genus Ascaphus; species Ascaphus truei. Next base: position 41,231 of record NW_027454727.1, read on the forward strand.
CCACATCAACCCCCCCTTGCACATCAACCACCCCCCTTCCCTTGCACATCAACCCCCCCTTCCACATCAACCCCCCTTCCCTTGCACATCAACCCCCTCTTCCCTTGCACATCAACCACCCCCCTTGCACATCAACCGCCCCTTCCCTTGCACATCAACCCCCCCTTGCACATCAACCCCCCCTTCCCTTGCACATCACCCCCCCTTGCACATCAACCCCTCCTTCCACATCAACCCCCCCTTGCACATCAACCACCCCCCTTCCCTTGCACATCAACCCCCCCTTCCACATCAACCCCCCCTTCCCTTGCACATCACCCCCCCTTGCACATCAACCCCTCCTTCCACATCAACCCCCCCTTGCACATCAACCCCCCCTTGCACATCAACCCCCCCTTCCCTTTCACATCAACCTCCCCTTGCACATCAACCACCCCCCTTCCCTTGCATATCACCCCCCTTGCACATCAACCCCCCTTCCCTTGCACATCAACCCCCCTTCCCTTGCACATCAACCCCCCCTTGCACATCAACCCCCTTCCCTTGCACATCATCCCCCCTTGCACATCAACCACCCCCTTCCCTTGCACATCAACCCCTCCTTCCACATCAACCCCCCTTGCACATCAACCACCCCCCTTCCCTTGCACATCAACCCCCCCTTCCACATGAACCCCCCTTCCCTTGCACATCAACCCCCTCTTCCCTTGCACATCAACCACCCCCCTTGCACATCAACCCCCCCTTCCCTTGCACATCAACCCCCCCCCCTTGCACATCACCCCCCCCTTGCACATCAACCCCCCCCTTCCCTTTCACATCAACCCCCCCTTCCCTTTCACATCAACCCCCCCTTGCACATCAACCACCCCCCTTCCCTTGCATATCACCCCCCTTGCACATCAACCCCCTTGAACATCAACCCCCCTTGCACATCAACCACCCCCCTTCCCTTGCATATCACCCCCCTTGCACATCAACCACCCCCCTTCCCTTGCACATCAACCCCTCCTTCCACATCAACCCCCCCTTGCACATCAACCACCCCCCTTCCTTGCACATCAACCCCTCCTTCCACATCAACCCCCCTTGCACATCAACCACCCCCCTTCCCTTGCACATCAACTCCTCCTTCCACATCAACCCCCCCTTGCACATCAACCACCCCCCTTCCCTTGCACATCAACCCCCCCTTCCACATCAACCCCCCTTCCCTTGCACATCAACCCCCCCTTCCCTTGCACATCAACCGCCCCTTCCCTTGCACATCAACTCCTCCTTCCACATCAACCCCCCTTGCACATCAACCACCCCCCTTCCCTTGCACATCAACCCCCCCTTCCACATCAACCCCCCTTCCCTTGCACATCAACCCCCTCTTCCCTTGCACATCAACCACCCCCCTTGCACATCAACCGCCCCTTCCCTTGCACATCAACCCCCCCTTGCACATCAACCCCCCCTTCCCTTGCACATCACCCCCTCTTGCACATCAACCCCTCCTTCCACATCAACCCCCCCTTGCACATCAACCACCCCCCTTCCCTTGCACATCAACCCCCCCTTCCACATAAACCCCCCTTCCCTTGCACATCAACCCCCTCTTCCCTTGCACATCAACCACCCCCCCCTTGCACATCAACCGCCCCTTCCCTTGCACATCAACCCCCCTTCCCTTGCACATCAACCACCCCCCCCTTGCACATCAACCCCCCCTTCCCTTGCACATCACCCCCCCTTGCACATCAACCACCCCCTTCCCTTGCACATCACCCCCCCCCTTGCACATCAACCCCCTGTTCCCTTGCACATCACCCCCCCTTGAACATCAACCCCCCCTTGCACATCAACCACCCCCCTTCCCTTGCATATCACCCCCCTTGCACATCAACCCCCCCTTGCACATCAACCCCCCCTTCCCTTTCACATCAACCTCCCCTTGAACATCAACCCCCCCTTGCACATCAACCACCCCCCTTCCCTTGCATATCACCCCCCTTGCACATCAACCCCCCTTCCCTTGCACATCAACCCCCCTTCCCTTGCACATCAACCCCCCCTTGCACATCAACCCCCCTTCCCTTGCACATCATCCCCCCTTGCACATCAAGCACCCCCCTTCCCTTGCACATCAACCCCCCTTGCACATCAACCACCCCCCTTCCCTTGCACATCAACCCCCCCTTCCACATGAACCCCCCTTCCCTTGCACATCAACCCCCTCTTCCCTTGCACATCAACCACCCCCCTTGCACATCAACCCCCCCTTCCCTTGCACATCAACCCCCTTGCACATCAACCCCCCCTTGCACATCAACCCCCCCCCTTGCACATCACCCCCCCCTTGCACATCAACCCCCCCTTCCCTTGCACATCACCCCCCCTTGCACATCAACCACCCCCTTCCCTTGCACATCACCCCCCCCCTTGCACATCAACCCCCTGTTCCCTTGCACATCACCCCCCCTTGAACATCAACCCCCCCTTGCACATCAACCACCCCCCTTCCCTTGCATATCACCCCCCTTGCACATCAACCCCCCCTTGCACATCAACCCCCCCTTCCCTTTCACATCAACCTCCCCTTGAACATCAACCCCCCCTTGCACATCAACCACCCCCCTTCCCTTGCATATCACCCCCCTTGCACATCAACCCCCCTTCCCTTGCACATCAACCCCCCTTCCCTTGCACATCAACCCCCCCTTGCACATCAACCCCCCTTCCCTTGCACATCATCCCCCCTTGCACATCAACCACCCCCCTTCCCTTGCACATCAACCCCTCCTTCCACATCAACCCCCCTTGCACATCAACCACCCCCCTTCCCTTGCACATCAACCCCCCCTTCCACATGAACCCCCCTTCCCTTGCACATCAACCCCCTCTTCCCTTGCACATCAACCACCCCCCTTGCACATCAACCCCCCCTTCCCTTGCACATCAACCCCCCTTGCACATCAACCCCCCCTTGCACATCAACCCCCCCCCCTTGCACATCACCCCCCCCTTGCACATCAACCCCCCCTTCCCTTTCACATCAACCCCCCCTTCCCTTTCACATCAACCCCCCCTTGAACATCAACCCCCCCTTGCACATCAACCACCCCCCTTCCCTTGCATATCACCCCCCTTGCACATCAACCCCCCCTTGCACATCAACCCCCCCCCTTGCACATCACCCCCCCTTGCACATCAACCCCCCTTGAACATCAACCCCCCCTTGCACATCAACCACCCCCCTTCCCTTGCATATCACCCCCCTTGCACATCAACCACCCCCCTTCCCTTGCACATCAACCCCTCCTTCCACCAACCCCCCTTGCACATCAACCACCCCCCTTCCCTTGCACATCAACTCCTTCCACATCAACCCCCCCTTGCACATCAACCACCCCCCTTCCCTTGCACATCAACCCCCCCTTCCACATCAACCCCCCTTCCCTTGCACATCAACCCCCTCTTCCCTTGCACATCAACCACCCCCCTTGCACATCAACCGCCCCTTCCCTTGCACATCAACCCCCCCTTGCACATCAACCCCCCCTTCCCTTGCACATCACCCCCCCTTGCACATCAACCCCTCCTTCCACATCAACCCCCCCTTGCACATCAACCACCCCCCTTCCCTTGCACATCAACCCCCCCTTCCACATCAACCCCCCTTCCCTTGCACATCAACCACCCCCCCCCCCCCTTGCACATCAACCGCCCCTTCCCTTGCACATCAACCCCCCCTTGCACATCAACCCCCCTTCCCTTGCACATCAACCACCCCCCCCTTGCACATCAACCCCCCCCTTCCCTTGCACATCACCCCCCCTTGCACATCAACCACCCCCTTCCCTTGCACATCAACCCCCCCTTGCACATCAACCACCCTCCTTCCCTTGCACATCAACCCCCCCTTCCACATCAACCCCCCTTCCCTTGCACATCAACCCCCTCTTCCCTTGCACATCAACCACCCCCTCTTGCACATCAACCCCCCCTTTCCTTGCACATCAACCCCCCCATGCACATCAACCCCCCCCCCCTTCCCTTGCACATCAACCCCCTATTCCCTTGCACATCAACCCCCCCCTTGCACATCAAACCCCCCCCGCCGACAGTCCCAGCCCTTAGATGGGAGGCAAGTCTGAAAGCCCCGGTGGCGCAGATAGCCGTAGACCGCTCCGCCTATAGCCGCTAGCTCTTATCTTCTTTATTGGTGCCCAGCGGCCATTTTGTAGGATCGGCCGCGTGTGTTAGGAGGTACTGGGAGCTCGGTGGTCCCGCAATGTCACTGCCTTTTTCGACACTCACTTTTATTCTGCTCCCGTGGTGTTTGCCTCCTCGTCCCCAGACCCAACCCAAGGGTGGTCCGGCAGGGGGGCACGAATAGCCCGCGATCGCAAGTGTAGCCAGGTCCCCTGTCAGGGCTCAGAGCCCCTTCGGGTACTCACAGGGCAGTCAGCCCCCAGGGTGCACAGGGACAGAGTCACAGGACCCAAAGGAGCCAATAGGGCGGCAGCATGTCCCTGCAGGGAGATTGATACATTTCGCGGGCTGGCAGTTGGTGACAGTTGGTGACCGGAGCAGCTAAGGGAAGGAGGACTAGGCCAGCATCCCCCCAGGCCCCAGATAGCCCTGAGTCACCAGTAGCTGAGTGCTATAGGGACAGGCCCTAGGTTAGGGACCCTGCCCCATTAGCTGTTTGATAGTTGGGGACACAGCGGACGCTGCGTTTCCTGCGGAGAGACTTGGGTTCAAGTCTCCGCCATTAAAGAGAGCTGGACTATCTTCAGGGTGGGATCGCCCCTGACGGATCACCACGCGGGTGGATCCTGGATGTCATGTGGGAGCTCGTCTGATCCTTTGTGAAGCCATTGCAGGCCCGAGCACTGGAGCGCTCGGCAGGTAACCAGTAACAACAAGTGCACCAACAGAGTACTCACACGGGACTAGTGGCTGCGCAGTCACACACACATCCATATCATTTAAAGGGACATTGTGTGGGGTCACTGGACACGGGGTGGGATCACCCGGTGGGAGGAGGCCCGAGCAAATAATTATTTATTATTTTGTCCGAATTTGGGCTGGTATTACTCAGTCAAATGTATATCTTAGGGAGCTTCAGACAAACCCGACTATCCCTGTCAGGCTCCAAACCGCGCCCCTGCACTCTTTCTTAAATCTGTCTCAGCGTCTCCCCTCCTGAAACCCCTCTCCTGGCTTCCTGTCACATCCCGCATCTCACACTCAATTCCCCTCCTCACTTTTAAAGCTTTACACTCCTCTGCCCCTCCTCACATCTCAGCCCTATTTTCTTCCTATGCACCATCCTGACTCTTGCGTTGTACCCCCTTTGTATGTAAAGCCCTCTCCCGCCTTAACCCTTTCTCACTGACTGCCCCACACTCTGGGATGACCTTTAAGAGCCACCTTAAGGCGCACCGGCTTAAAGAAGCATATGAGTAGCCCCGTGGCTAATACTATACACACGATACATGAAGCTCGGCCCCCTGCAGACGCACTTACCAGAACGCCCTCCTACTGTCTCTGTACATTCTTCCTAACAATTAGATTGTAAGCTCTTCGGAGCAGGGACTCTTCCGAAATGTAACTTTTTGTCTGAAGCACTTATTCCCATGATCTGTTATTTGTATGTAGCCCCCTGTAAGCAGAACGGGCTACTTATCCTTCTATAGGGTGACCAGGTGTCCCGGTTTAGCTGGGACAGTCCCGTTTTTTTTAACCCCTGTCCCGTTTTTTTAACCTCTGTCCCGGTTTTTTAGTCTCTGCCCGGCTGCCCTGCATGCTGTAAAATGTTCCGGTTTTTGTGGTTGTTCCGCTTTTGACCATCAGAACAGGGGGGGCAGCAGAGAGCAGACAATGCATGGAGGAGAGCAGGGGCCGGGACTAAACTGCGGAGCCTAGCAGTGAGACCCGGAAGTGTCAGTGAGAACTTCCGGTGTCTGCTGCCAGGGCTCAATATGGCTTCCCCCACCCATGCAGGTATGGTCCAGAATGGGGGACACAAACACACTCACACAATGGGGGGGGGGGGGGATGGGGAGAGAGAGGCACAGCATGGGGAGAGGCAGAGAGAGAGAGAGACAGAGAGAGTGGCACAAGCACAGCATGGAGAGAGACAGAGAGAGGCACAGGCACAGGATGGGGAGAGAGTGTGGGGAGAGAAGCACAGCATCGGGAGAGGGGCACAGCATGGGAAGAGGGGCACAGAGTGGGGGGGGGGAGAGAGAGACACAAAGAATGGGGGGAGAGAGACAGAGAATGGAGGAGAGACAGAGAAAGGAGGGGAGAGAGAGAGACAGAGAATAGGGAGAGAGACAAAGAATGGGGGAGAGAGAGACAGACAGAGAATGGAGGGGAGAGAGAGACAAGAATAGGGGGTGGAGGGAGAGAGACAGAATGGGGGGGGAGAGCATGGAGGGTAGAAAGAGAGAATGGGGGAGGAGAGAGAGAGAATGGGGGGACAGAGAGCCGAGAATGGGGGGGGAGAGAGAGACGAGAATGGGGGGGGGGGAGAGAGAGCTGAGAATGGGGGGGAGAGGGGGTGAAGAGAGAGAATGGGGGGGGAGAGAAAATGGGGGAGAGAGAATGGGGGAAGAGAGAGAGAGAATGGGGGGGGGGAGAGAGAGAATGGGGGAGAGAGAATGGGAGAGAGAGATGGAATGGGGGGAAGGGAGGGGGGACAGAATGGGAAGAGAGCATGGGGGGAGGAGAGAGAGAGAGAATGGGGGAGGAGAGAGAGAATGGGGGGTTTCACAGAATTGGAGAAGACACAGAGAATGGGGGAGAGAGACAGAATGGAGGGGAGAGAGAGAGACAGAGAATGGGGGAGGGGAGAGAGACAGAGAATGGGGGGGAGAGAGAGAGACAGAGAATGGGGGGAGAGAGAGAGAGACAGACAGAGAATGGGGGGGGAGAGAGAGAGAGACAGACAGAGAATGGGGGGAGAGAGAGAGAGACAGACAGAGAATGGGGGGAGGAGAGAGACAGAGAATGGGGGGGAGAGAGACAGAAAATGGAGGAGAGACAGAGAATGGGGGAGAGGGAGGGAGAGAATGGGGGAGAGGAGAGGGAGGGAGAGAATGGGGGAGAGGGAGAGAAAGCGAGAGAATGGGGGGGAGACACAGAGAATGGGGGAAGACACAGAGAATGGAGGGGAGAGATAGACAGACAGAGAATGGGAGGGGAGAGAGAGACAGAGAATGGGGGGGGGGGGAAAGGCACAGAGAATGGGGTAGAGAGAGACACAGAGAATGGGGGGGAGAGAGACAGAAAATGGGGGGGAGAGAGAGAGAATGAGAGGGAGAGAGGGAGGGGAGAGGGGAGGAGAGAGAAAGGAGAGGGGGGAGAGAGTGAGAGAATGTGGGGGAAGAGAGAGGAGAAGAGAGAGAGAGGGGAGGAGAGAGGGGTGAGAGAGGGGAGGAGAGAGAATGGGGGGAGAGAGAGAGAATGGGGGGAGAGAGAGAGAATGAGGGGAGGGAGAGAGAATGGGGGGAGAGAGAGAGAGAATGAGGGGGGGAAAGGCACAGAGAATGGGGTAGAGAGAGAGAGACACAGAGAATGGGGGGGAGAGAGAGAGACAGAAAATGGAGGAGAGACACAGAATGAGAGGGAGAGAGGGAGGGGAGAGGAGAGGAGAGAGAAAGGAGAGGGGGGAGAGAGCGAGAGAATGTGGGGGGAAGAGAGAGAGAGGGGAGGAGAGAGGGGTGAGAGAGAGGGGAGGAGAGAGAATGGGGGGAGAGAGAGAGAATGGGGGGAGAGAGAGCGAATGAGGGGCGGGAGAGAGAGAGAGAGAATGGGGGTAGAGAGAGAGTGGGGGGAGGGGGGCGAGAGACAGGGAAGTGTGGAATGAGAATGTAGGGGTGGGGAGAACGAGAATAGAGGAATATGGGGGGAGGGAGAGAGAAAGGGGTGTGTGTGAGAGAAGGGGGGACAGAGCGGGGTAGAGACAAAGGAGAAAGGGCGCAGTTGGTGATATCATTTGTTTTATAAAAATTTTTTATAATGTGTCCCGGTTTTTACTTTTGTAAATCTGGTCACCCTATCCTTCTACTACTGGAGTAAGCCCTGGTAAGGGCAGGCGCCAGTAGTGACCATGGGTTTTTCCCCCTCACCAAGCCCCGCCTCTGTGATAGAGGCAGGCCCCTGGCTCTGTGCAGGCCTAGACAGAGAGGAGGTCCTGCTGACATCATAGGGGGCGGGGCTGTGTCTATTTAGTGGGCTGTCCTGTGGGTGTGTGGGAGAGAGGTCTGAGTGCAGCTCGGGAAGAATACTATTTAATAAGAATAGATATGACACGGCCTTCTCCTGCCGGCTCCTCTTAGTTTTATTTCCCCTTCTGTTATCCATATTCTGTATGTCCGGCTACAGGAAGGGTCAGGAGACAGGGAGGACAGAGGCAGGAGAAACCCACCTGGCTCCGGCCTTGCTTGTCCCTACTAATACAAACATACAACCCTTCACTCAATAACATAGCCCTAATCCCATGTGACAAGGAGGGGTAGGACAGGCACTGCTATCCTTCCTCTGCCATATAGGATGGGATCCCCCCCCCATGCTGTGACTCCTGTATGGGATGATACACTGGGCGAGATGCTGCAGGAGAGGAGGAAGCAATCAGAGGTCTCTCCCCCCTCCCCCTGGGTATCACTGCAGCTTTCTGCCTGTCTGGGAGTCACAGCTCGCAACTATCGTCTGTGCAAGTCTGTATAGTAAAGATGGAGAGATGACCACGTGTCTGGATAATAGTTATTTTGCCCATTACTGCACTGTATGTGTTTGGTGGGGTGGGGGGAGCTGTATTGATGTAAATGTAGGCCATGTTTTTGTTTTTTTAAATACAGGATTGGTACAGCAGGCCAGCGGGGACCCACGGGGACAACCCAAGGACCCCCAGACTCCCACAGGGACCACCTGAGGACCCACGAAGGACACCTGCGGGGAAGAACTGGTGGCCCCACAGCTGTGGGGGCCCCAGCCACCCGAGGGCCCCCCAGACACCCGTGGGAACCACCCGAGGGCCCCTAGACACCTGTGGGAACCACCCGAGGGCCCCTAGACACCTGTGGGAACCACCTGAAAGCTCCCAGACAACCGCGTGGATGCCATTGGTGCCCACGGACACCCGCGGGGACCACCTGGAGGCCCACGGAGCCTAGCGGGGACAACCCGAAGTCCCCCAGACACCGGTGGGCACCCCCCAGAGTGAACTGTGGAACCTGCGGACACCCATCTGGACCACCGGGGACCCCTGCTGGACTGCGGTATTAATCCTGTGTGTAAAAAAAATAATGGTTTTATGAATATTGTAATGGTTTATTAGGGACCTAGGAGTGGATAGTGAGGCTGTTATGTGTATTTTTGTTTATTGTGGGTAGTGGGGGTGGGTGAATGGGGTATTGGCCCCAAGGAAGTGTGTTTAGGCCTACCGGGTGGGGGGGTAGCGGGAGGGATTAACCCCTTCATTACCTTAGCGGTATTATCTGCTAAGGTAAAGTAGAGGTTAAGTCATCCCGCAACCCCCTGGCAAGGCCTAAATACCCACCCAGGGCCAAATACCACCTTCACCCACCCCCGCTACCCGCAATAAGCCTGGCACGGGTATATAACCCCTTCATTGCCTTGGCGGTAATGAAGTTGCCTGTAAATGCATTTTTTATGCATGGGATTCATGCCGGGGGTCTCTGGTGCTGATATTAATGGATATCAGCTCTGGGACACATGCATTTTATTTTCATCGCAGCTTCACCCCACCTTCTTGCCAACTTTTGTGGTGGGACAATTTGGAGAAGAAACAGCAATTTTAAAGTGGCGATCAGCCGCAATAAGCTGATCAGGGCTTATAGAATTGAGCGTGTTTGAAAAACTGGCGATCAGTGCCGAAAAGTGGCTTATCACCGCGCGTCTGCCGATTTGTAATTTTTATTTATTTATTTCTTTTTTGGCAAAAAAACCTGTAATTTTTGCTCTTATCGCCAGCTTCTCTGGGCTTACTGAATCGCTGTAGGCTTTTTTGGCGATAAGCTGGTGATAAGTGTCTTATCGCTGCTTACTGCATGAGGGCAAAATTGAAGCGTTTCATTCCGTTAGGAACTTTATCTTTACTTTGATAAAGTTCCTAACGGAATGAAACGCGTCAGAGAAGGTGAATCTCTGTGATGTCCAGCACCAAGATTTGAATAAATATTGATTTTAATTCATCTATGGCTGAGTTCCTTCGTTTGCAGTGACCGCCGAAGTTTTCTTCAATTTTGCTGATTCTACCCTCACGGCTGGGGCGCGCTAAGGATCCCCTGCACTAAGGAGCAGACGCCACGATACCCCCTCCCCTTGCAGTCACGGGGTTAGCCGGCATTCGTGATGCGTCCTGTGTAATCTTCCCGGACTCACCAGGCTGGCGACGGCGATGACGTCATTCGGAGGCGCCGCACACGTGGAGTAATGCCGGGAGTTCAACGGAGCAAGCAGTGAAGACACCAGGCGGGTTAAGGGCAGCAGGCATCGGTTGGCTTATACGTGAGTACAGGAGAGGAGTTTCTAAACAAAGCTTCTCATCCTGTCTCCTTACGAACCCCTGCACAACGGCCCCCCCCCCTAAGGTTTATAAGTCTGCATAATTGTTGCTTCAATTATATATTCAACGCTTCATATATTGATTGCAGTGGGATCACTTTCTTTCTTTTTTCCACCAAGTTTCAAAGTATACCAAGGTGCAGCATTTGACCCATATCTACATATACACTTTTTAGAGCACCGAACATCATGGGGTTTACTCCCCTTATTCTATATACTGCATGAGGGCCTTAGGGAGGATTTGTTCCTATAAAGCAGGGGTGGGGAACGTCCGGCCCGCGAAAATCCTTTGGTCCGGCCCCCGGGAAGCAAGCCTGCAAGAATGGTTTAAACAAAAAAAACTCCCCCTCTCCTGATTGGCTGCCCGTGCTGTCACTCTGCCAAGATTTGTTTTTTGGCCCACCTATTCATACATGGAGCAAGTGTAGGGTGCAAGCCGGGCCTCCCCTTCCCTCAGCACTGCCCCCCTCCCTTCTCTCCTCCAGTAATGCCGGGCCTCCCCTTCCCTCAGCACTGCCCCCCTCCCTTCTCTCCTCCAGTAATGCCGGGCCTCCCCTTCCCTCAGCACTGCCCCCCTCCCTTCTCTCCTCCAGTAATGCCGGGCCTCCCCTTCCCTCAGCACTGCCCCCCTCCCTTCTCTCCTCCAGTATTGCCGGGCCTCCCCTTCCCTCAGCACCGCCCCCCTCCCTTCTCTCCTCCAGTAATGCCGGGCCTCCCCTTCCCTCAGCACTGCACCTCTCCCTTCTCTCCTCCAGTAATGCCGGGCCTCCCCTTCCCTCAGCACTGCCCCCCTCCCTTCTCTCCCCCAGTAATGCCGGGCCTCCCCTTCCCTCAGCACTGCCCCCCTCCCTTCTCTCCTCCAGTAATGCCGGGCCTCCCCTTCCCTCAGCACTGCACCTCTCCCTTCTCTCCTCCAGTAATGCCGGGCCTCCCCTTCCCTCAGCACTGCCCCCCTCCCTTCTCTCCCCCAGTAATGCCGGGCCTCCCCTTCCCTCAGCACTGCCCCCCTCCCTTCTCTCCTCCAGTAATGCCGGGCCCTCCCCTTCCCTCAGCACTGCCCCCTCCCTTCTCTCCTCCAGTAATGCCGGGCCTCCCCTTCCCTCGGCACTGCCCCCCTCCCTTCTCTCCTCCAGTAATGCTGGGCCCTCCACTTCCCTCAGCACTGCCCCCCTCCCTTCTCTCCTCCAGTAATGCCGGGACTCCCCTTCCCTCAGCACTGCCCCCTCCCTTCTCTCCTCCAGTAATGCCGGGCCTCCCCTTCCCTCAGCACTGCCCCCCCTCCCTTCTCTCCTCCAGTAATGCCGGGCCTCCCCTTCCCTCAGCACTGCCCCCCTCCCTTCTCTCCTCCAGTAATGCCGGGCCTCCCCTTCCCTCAGCACTGCCCCCCTCCCTTCTCTCCTCCAGTAATGCCGGGCTCCTTAGGCTCCGCCCCTGTGTCCCTCCCTTTAGGCTCCGCCCCTGCCAGTCTCATCTGCACTGGCTACCTATGCAGCTCCAGCAGCCCATCCACGGGCCCCAGGTAACCCACATGCCCCCTTATAGCCCCTCCCAGACACCTTACCCACCCCAAGGGGGGAAAGGCCTTATTTTTGAGTGTGTTTGCAGAGGTGGGCTTATTGTGTGTGTGTCACTGTGTGTCACTGTGTGTGTGTCACTGTCACTGCGTGTGTGTGTGTGTCACTGTCTGTGTGTGTGTCTCACTGTCTCTGTGTGTCTCACTGTCTCTGTGTGTGTGTGTGTGTCACTGTCACTGTGTGTGTCACTGTGTGTGTGTGTCACTATCTGTGTGTGGCAGCAGCCGCCTGAGGTGATGAAGTATCACCAGAGCGGCTCAGGTAAGCAGCGCTCCGGGGGGGACAGGGTATAAGAGGAGTGGGGCTTGGGGGATGGGGGGGAGGGGGTATAAGAGGCTTGGGGGATAGAAGAACGAGTCTGCGGAGGGAGAAACACCTCACTACCGTCTCTCCTCCCCACACCGGGCAGCAGCTGCGGAGGAGAGCACCTGCTCCGCAGTGCCGCAGTGTAAGAGGAGAGGGAGCTATGCAGGGCCCTGACAGGGGAAGGGCAGGAGGGCCATGGGACACCACCAGGCCTGACGCATAATCCCAGCATCATTGGTCTCCTTGACTTCAATACATGTTGTATGATTAACTTTTGCAGACACCACCCCCCCCCCAATGATCTGTGCCCCATAAAATGACTCAGTGTGATCTAAGCTGTCAGACCGTCCCTCATGCATCTCAAATTGCCACTTCTTGCAGCTGATTGTCATTCTTGTTTAGAGAGTGTCTGAAAGTGAGTGAGAGAGTGTGTATGAGTGAGACGGTCTGAGATTGTGTGATTTCCCCCCCCCCTGCTCCGATTTGTGTGTGTGAATGTGAGAGAATACAGACACCAACCCACAATTAGTCATACAGTAGTCACCCACCACCCAAGTGTCAGTCAGTCACCCAAGTGTCAATCAGTCAGTCACCCAAGTGTCAGTCAGTCAGTCACACAAGTGTCAGTCAGTCACCCAAGTGGCAGTCAGTCACCCAAGTGGCAGTCAGTCAGTCACATAAGTGTCAGTCAGTCAGTCAGTCACACAAGTGTCAGTCAGTCAGTCACCCAAGTGTCAGTCAGTCAGTCACACAAGTGTCAGTCAGTCACACAAGTGCCAGTCAGTCAGTCACACAAGTGTCAGTCAATCAGTCACCCAAGTGTCAGTCAGTCAGTCAGTCACACAAGTGTCAGTCAGTCAGTCACACAAGTGTCAGTCAGTCAGTCACTCGTGTCATTCAGTCAGTCACCCAAGTGTCAGTCAGTCAGTCACCCAAGTGTCAGTCAGTCAGTCACCCAAGTGTCAGTCAGTCACACAAGTGCCAGTCAGTCACACAAGTGTCAGTCAGTCAGTCAGTCACACAAGTGCCAGTCAGTCAGACACACAAGTGTCAGTCAGTCAGTCAGTCACCCAAACCTGGAAAACCAGTTGCGAGTTGCAACCTCATCAATACCAGCTAACATCACACGCCTCACCAAAGAGAAGCAGTTCCAGTTAATTGAGTTTGACCAAATATAGCAGGCTAATTTTTAAGTTGATCATTTTGTATGGCCCGCGAATGATGTTATAAATATCCAAATGGCCCTTGGCAGAAAAAAGGTTCCCCACCCCTGCTATAAAGTACACCAAGTTTGGCATAGGATTTGGATGTCAGGGTATCAATGTGCAACCCAAATGTTAAATGGGAGTTGAACTATATGCCCAGATATTTCAAACCAGTAACAGGGGCTAGGATGGTATTAGAGTTGGTTTTTATCTGAAGCTCTGTCATTGGAAGCGTTAGCAATTTAGCTCTGGTCCCAAATACCATTGTTACAGTCTTGTCAGTGTTTAAAATCAGTTTGTTTTAGGAAATCCAGTTTCAAGTCTCAAAAAATCAGATTGAAGTATGTGTTCAAGGTCAGAGAGGCGAGGGCTGCGTGCATATAGGATAAGATCTAAGGCCTCTCACAATAACCCGTTAGGAATATTAATTCCTCATCTATCCGACATAAGTATAAAATATAGTCTACCAAGACCCCTAATACAGAGTTACCCACCTTATACGGGATCAGCTGCCAGACGAGTACAGTAAATGTATCTTATTTCTTTTGCCACTGGAGGGCAGCGTGGAGTTACACGGAGTGGCGCCCGTAAGGACGACGTGCCAGTTAGGCGGAAGGAGAAGCGCACACACTTTTATGTGAAACGGATATATTTGGGGAGGGATTTAGTAGTCTGAGTAAGAAAATTAACTATTTAAATATGCACAGATTTAATCCCACTTTTGGAAATTAGGGATGTTGCCTAAAAGTTTGAGAATGCATAGAGTGCCACCCATGGGCTTTAATGAAGCAGCATTTGTGGGCTAAAGGGAACAGCATTCTGTATAAAGGTATTTTGGACTCGATATAAATAATTGATGCCAAAAACTAATATTAAGTAAATTGAGAATGGAAAAATCTTCAACACAAACGTACAGAATGTGATATTCTGAGAGATCTGACAGATGTTATCAAATCCCACAATGAATATATAAAAAATGTCTGTATAGAACGAGTCAAACAAGAATATGCCAATAAAACGTTTAATTGGGAGATACAGGGGCCACAATTCAGGTCATTTAGCTGAAAGAAGAGAAGCCGGTCAGCCAGTAGAGCAGGTCAGCCGGTCAGCCAGAAGAGCAGGTCAGCCGTTCAGCCAGTAGAGCAGGTCAGCCGGTAGAGCAGGTCAGCCGGTCAGCTCTGAGATCAGCATTACTTATATCCCCTAAACGTTGTCCCCTGCATGTAATGCTGCAACACAGCCTACACTGCATATACTGTACCTGAGATACTTAACCCTTTCTTTTCGCTCGACTCTAATCTGAATGATTTGCTAATTGGTTTGTAATTAGAGAGATATTTGTAGCAGAATCCCATGTATGTTCTTTTTACCTTTTTAGATACCGTTTTGTGTAATAAAAGATATGAGATCAGAGGGGCTTCCTGTTTGCACTCGTGTTTTGGCAGAAGTGTATATGTGACCCTATAAATCTCCCTCACACCCGGGCTTGGCAGCGTGACACTAGTGCAGCGTCCTGGGGAAGAATCACTGAGCTGTTAGCAATAGATACAACGGATAGAAAAGACACTACACATAGGTTTGATTAAAGAGAGTATTTTATTTAAATAATTAATCTCTTTGCTGGGAGGGGCCTGCAGCACATTGCGGAGCGATATAGTAACACGCAGAGCAATGCACTGCAGGCCCCTCCGGCAGCGAAGGGGTGAAGACCAATGCAGGGTGTATAAAGATCTCACTGATAATTCATGCACAAAGGGCAGTTTGTTGCTGTGATCCAGAGGAAGGCGAAACATAACCCCTGCTGTGCAATGGGGGAAAAAAATTCCTTCCTGACCCCATTAAATGGCGATCGGATGGTCCCTGGATCACTGCGCAGTGAGATCAGATGGAGCAGCACAGATCAGCGTTGTTATACACAGGGGCACACTCAGTATATAGAGATGCGGGTGATGGGGCCCTTGTGCCCCTGTGTATAACTCACCTGCTCCCCCATCCCCCTGCATATCTATCCCATTCGCCCCTTTTCCTCCCGCATACCTCGCAGGGCCGGCCGTCCATTAGGCGGTCGCCTAGCGCGCAGAGGTCCTAGGGGCGCATTAATAATCATTATTATTTTTTCCTCTTATTATTTCTAATTTATTTATCTTTTTTTTTAAATTATTCTTTTTTTTATCCAGTATTTTGGCGCCCTTTTATTTTTATTTTGTGTCGCGCTGGGGTGCGGTCGCACCCCCTGCAGCCCCGATAGCTACGCCACTGTTTATTTTATTATTTTATTTATCTTATTATTTTTTATACAACTGGGGCACAAATTTTAAGTTTCGCCTCGGGCGCATGAAACCCGTGCTCCGGCCCTGCTCCTTGTTCTCTCTCTCCCTCTCACGCCCAATATCCCTATCTCCCTCTACTACCTGCCCCTCCCGCAGCCTTCCTGATCTTATCTGCCTCTCCTGCGGTCAAACCAACTTCTCAGGGCCCCTAGAAAACCCCTGTATCTACGCCCTGGCTCCTCTGCTACCTGCTCCTGGCTTCTTCTCCGCCTAAAAAAGGTGAAGCAGCAGATCTGTCCGCACCTCTCGTATTCTCCTACCTGCTCCCGGGGTCTTCTCCGCCTAAAAAAGGTGAAGCAGCAGATCCGGCCACACCTGTCGTATGCTCCATGGTCATCGTACACCACGTCTGCGTCATCGGCCGCCTTGTAGCCCACCTCATTGTTCCACTTGACGCCCGCTTTGTCGTATGCCTCGTCGTCCGCCTCGTAGCCCGCCTCGTCGTCTGGTGGCACAAAGGGCACCACCTTCGTGCGTGTCCTGATCTGCAGGAGACATGACGTGTTTGTAACCAGGGACAGTGATACTCTGTATCGCAAGAGCTCCTGTGCCACTTATACCCCATCCCCAATACCACGTTATACCGCCCTCCACAGGGCAAATACCCGTTATACCCACCTCCCCAGGCCCAGTACCCAGTTATACAACCCTCCCAAGGCCCAGTACCCGTTATACCCACCTCACCAGGCCCAGTAGCCATTATATACCCCTCCCCAGAAGGTCATGTTTCTATTTATCAAAAATACATTGAGTTACCTCTGGTTTTCAGGCATGTCCTGGGGGAGTTATCACAGAGACACAGAAACGTCGCTGAGTTTGGTTAGTAACTCCCTTAACCTCTCAGCAGTTGAATTCCCCATTAGGCGCTTAGCACGTTAAAAACAAGCGTTGCTATTTCTCTGCATGAAGTTGCAGGTAATTGGAAGAGTTACACAGTGACGGCTATTTCATCACTCACCTTCTTCCCCCGAAACGGTCTTTTCTGTCTTATTTCCGGCTTCACATCGGATATCCATATCCATTCTTGGCCTCTGATCTGTATGCAGGACAATGCTTTAAGACAGGGTTGCACAACGTTTTCCCCCTGCTCCCCCCTCCACCTTCCCCACCTTGTCTCCGACGTTCTGATGTAACGACGTCATGTGATATCACGTTGCTATGGCAATGCCATATCATGTGACGCCACGTTGCTGTCGCCAGAAGCCGCCGGAGACAAGGAAAGGGAACTTACAGAGGCCTTGCGCGCGATCTCCGGCATTTAATTTAAATGCTGTGGGGAAGAGCGAGGGGCCTCTGTAAGCGCCGAGCCCCTCCTCCCAAGAAAATGTCGTGCCCCTCGATTTGCGCACCCCTGCTTTAAGAGATATTCTGGGACCCTCCAACTCCTCCATCGGACCCTTCCTCATATTGACTGATCTTGCAGTGCTCTGCACTGACTTGCACTGACCTGCTATGGTGCCTCTCAAAATACCATGCTAACTCATTCTGAACATACATGTGTCCTTTCTACATGTTACTCAGCTTGTATGGGCCACAGACAGCTTTCCCGGGGTCCAGGACTAGTTTCCACCGGAGACACTCACCCATGGGTCGGCGACTTTGCGAGAACCCACCCCCCCCCCAACCTGTTTTCTCTTGCACTGCCATAGACAACAACATTTCGGCCTGCTGGTCTTTCTCAGGTAAAGTGGCTAAACCCACTAAATCCAGCAAAGAAAGGCCAGCAGCCGAAACATTGTAGTCTGTGGCACAATAAATTATCTTTTTTTATTCAAATCCGTGTGCCCTTTCCCATCAATCATATTGTATCCATTGGACGAAATGCCGGTCTTCCCTGAGACTAAGGGGCACCGGTAAAAGTATCACTACTTATTGTTTTTTTTTGGGTTTGCAGCAAATCCCCATCATTTTTGCGTTCTCTTGCTCTGCCCCAATCTGACACACCACCTTGCTCTCTCACCCCCCTCTTAGACTCCCCCGTCACCCTTTCCTTCCTCAAAGGTTGTCCTTTAATCAGATCTTACCCAAATTGTCTCCATCTCCCTTGGAAATGTTCTGTCTTTAAGCTGTGCGGCTCCTCTTGATCCGAACTTTCTTAGCTTTAGGTTTCGGCTCCGAGGGTCTAAAAAATAAGCGACTCCGAAAAGATGTGAAATATGCGCACGGGTCCTAATGGGGCACTGAGGGGGAGACTTAAATACTAGTAAATATAATCTACTGTGCTAACAAATATAATCTATTAACTAACAAATATAACTTATTAAACTAAGAAATATAATTTATTAAACTAACAAATATAACTTATTAAACTAAGAAATATAACTTATTCAACTAAGAAATATAATTTATTAAACTTAGAAATATAATCTATTAAACTAAATAAATATCTATTCAACTAAATAAATATCTATTCAACTAAATAAATATAATCTATTTAAAAACAATACAATAAAAAGCTGGAGAAAAGATACGTCAACCAAGCCACAGATGTGATGCCAATGAGCGTTGAACTCCTTGCAGATCCACCGTCAGCTGGTTGTGGCAGAAAGTGGTGACATACAGTAGAACAGAGTGGTTGAGCTGTAACCACGGCAGTCAGGTCAGAAATCAACACAATATTTTTTGAAATTTAGAATGAGAATGTTCAGTATGTCACATTCTGGGCTCAGACTCTGAGCCCTGTCACATGTCAGCAGCTTGTGATAATAGAAGGTATCCATATACTGGGATGTGATAAGCTACATGAAGGTCATTTTATACTGGGTCCCATAACCTGCTTTATATGAAGTATCATTTTACACTAATTAGTAGAGATGTTACATTTTGAAAAATAGCACTTCTGGCGGCATTGTTCATTTTCTCTACAAATGATAAATGAAAAAGTTGGATAAAACGTTATATGTGTGTGTGAGCGCGCAATATATATAGAGGTATCAGTACCGTGTTAGCCGAGCTTCAATAATCAAAAAATAAATACAGAGGCGGCACATTTTATTTGAGTGCGGCTAGCTCCGCAAGCCTTGGGATGCCCCGGCATGCTAGCCGCACTCCCTCGGCGATGACGCGCGGTCACGCGTCATCGGGAGCCTGCGCCCCCTGTACGCGCGTCCAGGGCTCCCCGAGGGAGCCCTGGTGTCCCGCGATGTGGGGGACGGCGGCAGGGGGTTCCGGGAGACCCGGCGGACCCGGCGAGCGGAGGGAGAAAGCCCCGATCGGAGGGCGCTCCTCCGTGGCTTCGGCGCGCGCCAGGCACATCCCGGCGCGCGCCTGGTTACTGCTGCGGCCGAGACCGGGCAAATGCTCAAATAAACTCGGCCGCAGCAGTAGATGATACCGTTCTGTGGCTAACGAAATGCTTTTATTTGTGCGAGCTTTCGAGATACACTGATCTCTTCTTCCGGCGATGTTACAATGAATGAAGCAAGCAAAAGGTATACTTAAAAACAGTGTCTCTTGGAATGTTATCTGTGCTGGTCCTTCCCCCGGTGTGGATGTGTTTTATGCCTAGAGGTGTCAAAAGGTTCCTGAAAGCAAGTGATGAAAGAGTGTGTATGTGTATCAGTGTGAATGAAAATGAATGGAGAGCCCACAGTATATACAGTGCTTTACAAAAGGTGTGTGTGGAGTGGGAGTGGATATAAATGGTGTGGGTGGGTGTGGAAATGTGAGAGTTTGTAGCACAACTAAAAGTGTGTGTGGATACTTTGTGGTCCTTTTTTGTGTATAGGGATGGAAAAACAGTATTTGTATGTGTAAGAGACAGCTGTGTGTGCATACATATAGCACAGTATGTTAAATTACGCCGCGGGGTCATGTGACGTCACCCTCGTCAAATGCCGCTGCAGGTCACGTGACGCCGCATCAAGGTAGGGGGGGGGGGCACGAGCACCAGCAGAGGGAAGGCAGGGGGGCGAGCTGCAAAAGTTTATGCTCCCCTGGTATAACCAATAAATAATATAGCTGATATAGCAATTTGGTTGTGGCTAGAGAGAGATTATAATGGCAGTGAGAATTAGTGGTCAGAATTAATAACAGTGCAATTACTAAAAAGTAGCTGTAATAAAATAATAATAAACACTATGCCTAAACACAATAAAAGTCCAGAAACCTAGCTCTAATAGCTATGTTATAACTCATTCATAAAAGGATCCAATTCGGGCGTCCTCTGGAGCCCTGGCAGCTCTCTTCAGGGAAACAACCACCTCCTCGATAGATACCTAAACAAAAAAAAGAAGAGAAAGCGCCCGCTCCATGTGTAAATTCGGTTTAACAATTTCATTTCCTGGACAAGATAAAAATAGCAAACTCACAAACATCCGTTTGGTAAAAGCTTTGTGTGAGACAGGCTCGTGCTCCGTGGTAATCCGGTGGTCAATCCGCAGCTCCAGACTTTGGACGATGACCGGGAAACTCGATAGGCTGCGCCCCTCGCAGTGTGGTCCTCCAGCAATCTGTGGTATGTTGTGGTTCCACTGTAAATCCGGCGTCTCGTCTTGGTCGCGTACCAACTTCCCTTCCGGCGTCAGGACGTATAGTGTGGCAATAGCAACGAGAAGAAAGTACTGAGGTGGGGTTGGATCCCCCTCGGTTATTTCTTGTTTTATTAATAAATAATTTACTATATTTTAATCTCTGGTGCGCATTGTGTGCATTTTTCTTCTTGTCTGCACAGTGCTTCAGATGCTGCATCTGAAAAAATGCCGGTGGATCGGGATGTGAGGTAGGGAAGTGACGTCCGCGCCGGAACGTTATTGCCACGCCTCCAAATATTTATTGCCACGCCCCCAATCGCACCCGCTGCATACCCTGCAAAGCCATAAAAAAGCTCAGGCTTCAGCAAGTGTATTGCAGCGTGTGTGCCTTCCCTCCGTCTGAAATACTATAGACGCAGCCTTATCGACGCTTACTAAATAGGCCCGTGTCTCTCTCTCTCTCTCTCTCTGTGTCTCTGTCTCTCTCTGTGTGTCTCTGTCTCTCTCTGTGTGTCTCTGTCTCTCTCTGTGTGTCTCTGTCTCTCTCTGTGTCTCTGTCTCTCTGTGTCTCTGTCTCTCTCTGTGTGT
This sequence comes from Ascaphus truei, assembly GCF_040206685.1. Lineage (NCBI taxonomy): Eukaryota > Metazoa > Chordata > Amphibia > Anura > Ascaphidae > Ascaphus > Ascaphus truei. The sequence continues at coordinate 62,293 of NW_027454727.1, forward strand.
CTCTGTTTCTCTCTGTGTGTCTCTGTTTCTCTCTGTGTGTCTCTGTTTCTCTCTGTGTGTCTCTGTTTCTCTCTGTGTGTCTCTGTGTGTGTCTCTGTATCTCTGTCTCTCTCTGTGTCTCTGTGTGTGTCTCTGTGTCTCTCAAATCAAATCAGCTTGATTGGCATGTCAAAAGAACATTTCAGTATTGCCAAAGCGTGAGTAATAGGGGGTGTGGGACAATGATTACACGAATACTAGGGGGTACGGTATAATGGTTATACAGTATATTACTTTTGTCTCTCTCTCTCTCTCTCTCTGTGTCTGTCTCTCTCTCTCTGTGTCTCTCTCTCCCCATGTCCCTCTCTCTGTTTCTCTCTCATTCTCTGTCTCTCTCTCTCTGTGTCTCTCTCTCATTCTCTGTCTCTCTCTCTCATTCTCTGTCTCTCTCTCATTCTCTGTCTCTCTCTCATTCTCTGTCTCTCTCTCATTCTCTGTCTCTCTCTCATTCTCTGTCTCTCTCTCTCATCCCTGTATGATAGGTATGTTCCAACTCTACTTTTTGCTCTTCTTTTCCGTTTGAGAGGAGGGAGTCCCTCACCTCTTCAGCCACACACCAGGAACGCTGGATTGCTTTCAGACGCTCGGAGAGGCGGATACAGTTGTGGATTGCACGATTTCTCGCCCCCTCCCTGCCTTTCACGCCCCCTCCCTGCCTTTCACGCCCCCTCCCTGCCTTTCACGCCCCCTCCCTGCCTTTCATGCCCCCCTCCCTGCCTTTCACGCCCCCACCCACTTCCCTGCCTTTCACGCCCCCATCCCCTCCCTGCCTTTCACGCCCCCACCCCCCTCCCCGCCTTTCACGCCCCCCCTCCCTGCCTTTCACGCCCCCCCCTCCCTGCCTTTCACGCCCCCCCCTCCCTGCCTTTCACGCCC